>NW_028327171.1:141204063-141309063 GCF_987537825.1 Furipterus horrens
AGAAATTCCAGAAGGAGAAGAAGAACAAGGGATAAAAAACTTGTTTGAAAAACTAATGACAGAAAACTTCCCTAACTTGAGGAGAAAAAAAAATTCACGCAAGTCCAAGAACCACATGGGGTCCCAATGAGGATGAACCCCAACAAGCTCACTTCAAGACGCATCATAATTAAAATGGCAACCTTCAAAGACAAAGAGAGAATCCTAAAAGCAGCAACAGAGAAACAACTAATAACATACAAGGGAACTCCAATAAGGCTGTCATCAGATTTCTCAACAGAAACACTACAAGCCAGAAAGGAATGGCAAAAAATAATCCAAGCAATGAAAAACAAAGGCCTACACCAAGTATACTCTACCCAGCTCTCATTCAAAATGGAAAGTGACATAAGGAGTTTCCAAGACAAAAGAAGGCTAAAAGAATACATCTCCACCAAACCAGCATTGCCAAGAGGTGCTAAAAGGGTCTGCTTTAAGAAGATGAAGAAACAGAGAGAGACAGAGGAACACAAGTACAAAGGGGTAAAATGACAATGAATAAGTACCTATCGATAATAACCTTAAATGTAAATAAATTAAATGCACCAATCAAAAGACATAGGGTAGCTGAATGCATTAGAAAGCATGACCCACATATATGCTGTCTAAAAGAGACCAACCTTAGAACAAATGATCTACACAGATTGAAAGTGAAGGGATGGAAAAAAGTATTTCAAGCAAATGGACATAAAAAAAAGCCGGGGTAGCAATACTTATATCAGACAATACAGATTTCACAGAAAAGGCCATAAAAAGAGACAAAGAAAGACATTTCATAATACTTAAGGGGAAAATTCACCATGAAGATATATAACCCTTGTAAACATATATGCACCCAACATAGGAACACCCAAATATGTAAGGAAAATTTGGAAGAATTCAGGAAGGATATAACAGCAATACATTCATAGTAGGGGACTTTAACACCCCATTGTCAACAATGGGCAGATCTCTGAAGAAAAGAAACACCAAAGATACTGAGGAACTGAACAACACTCTAAATCCAATGGACTTAGTTGATATATATAGAACTTTTCACCCCAAAGAAAAAATATATACATTCTTTTCAACTTCACAAGAAACATTTTCAAAGATAGACTACACAGTAGGACACATAACAAGCCTCAACAAATTCAAGAAAATTGAAATTATATCCAGCATCTTCTCAGATCACAATGGCTTAAAATTGGAAGTCAACCTCAAGGAAAAACCTCAAAAACATTCAAACTCATGGAGAATGAATAACATGCTATTAAATAATGAATGGGTTAACAGTGACATCAAGGAAGAAATCAAAAAGTTTCTGGAAACAAATGATAATGAACACACAACAACCCACAACCTATGGGATACAACGAAAGCAGTCCTGAGAGAAAAGTTCATAGCAACACAGCCTACATGAAAAGGTTAGAAGAACCTCTAATAAAAAATCCAACCTTACAGTTACAAGAACTAAAGGAACAACAACAAACAAAGCCCAGAGCGAATAGAAGGAAGGAAATCATCAAGATCAGAGCAGAATTAAATGACACAGAGACTAAACAAACAATTCAAAACATCAATAAAAGTAGGAGCCGGTTCTTTGAAAAGATACACAAAATCGACAAGTCTTTAACCAGGCTCATCAAGAAAAAAAGAGAGAGGACCCGAATAAATAAAACCAGAAATGAAAGAGGAGAAACCACAACCGATACCACAGAAATACAAAGGATTGTAAGAAATTATTATGAACAACTGTATCGCAAGAAATTTGAAAACCTAGATGAAATGGACCAATTTCTGAAAACATATAATCTTCCAAAACTGAATCAAGAAGAAGCAGAAAGCCTGAACAGACCAATAACAACTAATGAAATTGAAGCAGTAACCAAAAAACTCCCGACACACAAAAGCCCTGGACCAGATGACTTCACAGGTGAATTTTATAAAACATTTAGAAAAGAACTAACTCTTATCCTTCTCAGATGATTCCAAAAAATTCAAGAAGAGGGAAGACTCCCAAACTCTTTCTATGAGGCCAGTATTATCCTAATTCCAAAACCAAGTCAAGACACAACAAACAAAGAAAACTACAGGCCAATATCGCTGATTAACATAGATGCTAAAATCCTCAACAAAATATTGGCAAACTGGATCCAGCAACACATTAGAAAGATCATACACCACGATCAAGTGGGACTCATCCCAGGGATGCAAGGATGGTTTAATATTCACAAATGAATAAATGTAAAATACCACATAAACAAAATGAAAGACAAAAACCACATGATCATATCAATAGATGCAGAAAAAGCATTTGATAAAGTACAACACCCATTTATGATGAAAACTCTCCGCAAAATGGGAACAGAGGGAGGATGTGTCAACATAATAAAGGCCATATATGAGAAATCTGAAGCCAACATCATACTCAATGGGCAAAAATGGAAAGAATTCCCCCTGAGGTCAGGAACAAGACAAGGATGTCCACTCTCTCCACTCCTATTCAACAGTCTTGGAAGTTCTAGCCACAGCAATCATACAAGAAAGAGAAATAAAAGGCATCCAAACTGGAAAAGAGGAAGTACAACTGTCATTATTTGCAGATGACATGATAGTGTACATAGAAAACCCTATAGACTCCAAGAAAAAACTAATCAAACTAATAAGCAAATTTGGCAAAATAGCAGGGTACAAAGTCAATATTCAGAAATCGAAGGCATTTCTGTACACCAACAATAAAATCTCAAAGATAGAAACTAAAAGCAAAATCCCATTTACCATAGCAACAAGAAAAATAAAATACCTAGGAATAAACTTAACCAAGGAGGTAAAAGACCTGTACTCAGAAAACTATGTAACACTGAAGAAAGAAATTAAGAAAGATACAAATAAATGGAAGCAAATACCATGTTCATGGATGGGAAGAATCAACATCATTAAAATGTCCATACTACCCAAAGCAACTTATAGATTCAATGCAATCCCTACTAAAATACCGACATATTTCACAGACCTAGAACAAATACTTCAAAAATTTATAGAATGAAAAAAGTGCCCGAATAGCCACACCAGTCTTGAGGAAGAAGAACACAGTAGGAGGAATCACAATACCTGATATCAAGCTATACTACAAGGCCACGGTAATCAAAACAGTCTGATACTGGCATAAGAACAGCTATATAGGTCAATGGAACAGACTAGAGAGCCCAGAAATAAATCCAGGTCTATATGGTCAACTGATACTTGAAAAAGGGAGAAGGAACATAAAATAGTGTGAAAAGAGTCTCTTCAACAAATGGTGTTGGGAGAACTGGACAGGGGCATGCAAAAAAATGAAACTAGACCACCAACTTACACCATACACCAGAATAAACTCAAGATGGATCAAAGACTTAAATGTAAGCCATGGCACCATAAAAGTCCTAGAGGAAAACATAGGCAGGAAATTTTCAGATATCCCGTGTAGAAACATTTTCACTGATATATCTACTTAGGCAAGGGAAATAAAGAAAAGAATAAACAAATAGGACTACGTCAAACTAAAGATTTTCTGCTCAACAAAAGAAAACGTCAGCAAAATGAAAAGGGAACCAACCATATGGAAAAATATATTTGCCAATGATACCTCAGACAAGGGATTGATCTCCAAAATATATAAAGAATTTATATGACTCAACACCAAGAAGACAGACAACCCAATTAAAAAATGGGCAAAGGACCTAACAAAAACTTCTCGAAAGAGGACATACGGAGAGTCCATAAAAATATGAAATAATGCTCAACATCACTAGCCATCAGAGAGATGCAAATAAAACCACAATGAGATACCACCTCACACCAGTCAGAATGGCCATCATCAACAAATCAACAAACAACATGTGCTGGCGAGGATGAGGAGAAAAGGTAACCCTGGTGCTCTGCTGGTGTGAATGCAGACTGGTGCAGCCACTATGGTAAACAGTATGGAATTTCCTCAAAAAACTAAAAATGGAACTACCTTTTGAACCAGCAATTCCACTGCTAGAATTATATCTGAAGATACCTTAAAGACCAATTCAAAAGAACCTATGTACGCCTATGTTCATAGCAGCACTATTTACAATAGCCAAGTGCTGGAAACAACCTAAGTGCCCATCTGTAGATGAGCGGATCAAAAAACTGTGGTACATTTACACAATGAAGTACTATATAGCAGAAAAAAAGAAGGAATCTCTACCATTTGCAACATGGATGGAATTAGAGAAAATTATGCTTGGTGAAATAAGCCAGGCAAAGAAAGAAAAATACCTTATGCTATCACCTATTACAGGAGACTAATGAACAACACAAAGAAACCAGCAAAATTGAACCAGAGGTTTATAAACAAGGAGTAGACTAACAATGAATGGGGGAAGGAGGGTGGGAGGAAAGGGGGTAAGAAGGGGAAGGCTCTGGTCAAAGAACATGCATAAATGACCCATGGACATGGACAACTGGGTGGGGACTGACTGGGGGAGAAGGGGTGGGCAGGGTGCAAGGAAGCAATAGGGAAAAAAGTGGGAGAACTGTAATAGAAAAACAAAACAAATTTTAGCGGGGGGAAAAAATGAAAACAAAATATATTAATAAATGAGCCAACAAACACCCCCAAAACACCAAACCAACCAAAATAAACCCTCACATATAGGACAGTGAACAGAAGAAAATGTAAAGTATGGAAATGCAATTTTAGTGATTAGAAGAACAAGGATTTTCCTTAACATTGTATATTTTTCTCCCTTCCTGATCCCTCCAAAATTTGGCATTCTGAAGAAGCAATGACATAATGTTCTTTGCATAGAACTGATAAGACCAGTTGTTAATAGATGTTTTGTTGACCAAGACTTTGACTGGAATTTCATGCCTAAAGGAGAAATGCTTAGGCTCTGGTTGTTACCAAAAAGCCCTGAGAACTAGGAATGACTTTCATAGGTCATAAAAGCCGATGAGAAAAAAGGCCTGGTTCCTTGGTTGGTTGTGCGGTCCTTGGCAATCTTTCCAGGGAAGGAACAAAGGTTGCTTTCCTAAAAGGTGGCTAGAAGGACCTTAAAGCACAATTGAAAACCAGAAGGACTTGGAAAAGACAGGTGTTTACAGGCAAGGCTGAATGGCAGGTATGTGGCTCAGTCCCTGTGCCCTGAAGGGCAGACTGAAAGTCACCCTAAAGGTTCTTTGTGTAAGTTCCAGCAAAGCAGACATAAAGATCATATGTGATCATTTTCTGTTCTTGTTGTCTTTATGCAAACAAACAGGATAAATTAAAACTGGACTTAATGCGGTCCCTTTAATGACAGGGAGAGTAATCTTAAGGAGAAAAATCACAGTTCAAGGAAAATCACAATGCTCAGTGGTAGACTATAAAGTAGTGCAGCTAATTGTCTTTAAAGTTTATTTTCATTGAAAGTTAAACTAGGTCTGTGACATCATCAAAGATGCTTAATTTATAGGCAAGAAGAATGTCAAATGCCTTGCAACTGGATGTCTTTCCAATTAAGAGAGTCTTGCAGATATAGAGACTAGTTTGTGGGTTATGTTGTGTAAATTAACATGTGTGTTCTTTTTTAACAGGGTATAAATCTATGATCTGATTACTTAAGTGATTATCTGTACATATAGGCCTCACTTAATCCTGTCTGCATTCCTGCCTCTGAGACTCAACGGTTTGGCTGAACTAAGTGGCTGTGTTGGTGAAGCATGGGGTGGTCTGTGGCCTTCACTTTAAAACTGGTTTCTGGACTTCTGGCCAAGATGGAGGCTTAGACGAACACACTCGGTCTCCCTCTACAACTAGAAAGGAATACAACTACCTCAAAACAAAAGATAACCAGAATTTCCAGAAAATAAAACTACATGGAAGTCCAATGTATGAAGTTATAAACCAGCGGTGCTTGCCTGGACAGGTAGGAGGGGCGAAATCGGAACTGGAATGGAAAGGTCGGGTGGGGCTGTTTGCGGTAGCAGCGGGGAGAGCAGCAGGGGAAGCCATTTCGGCTACAGTCGAGCCCTGGCAGCTCACGACCCCAACGCGGGAAAGGCAGCCTCCCCATTGCATCGGACAGTGAGGCCCAGGGGGCGGGAGAATGGATCTTGGTCTTCCAGCAGAGAATAACAGCAGAAATCCATCTTGGACCCCCGCCCTCACACAAAGCACCACAGCACAGCGAAAAAGGTCGGGATCGCCGCCGGTCACCGGGTAGTGACGAGTACACGGGGCTCCGCCCCCCACAGCCTGCCCGGGAGGCAAAGCAAAACAGAAATCTGTCAAAATGAAGGAGACAATGATTGAAATCCCCGTGACGCAGCTCACCAGGCAGCAGATGAAGAACCTGACAGACGAACAAATAGGAAACCTGTCAGAGGCTCAGTTCAGAGCTATTGTTATAAGGTGGCTTACAGAATTAACAAAAGATTTGAAACAGGACAGGGAAGGAAAGAAAACCACTCATACTGAAAAGAACAAAAACACATACGAGACAAGTGGTGAGGAAACAAAATCCAGAGATCAAATCAACAAACCGGAACATAGAGAGGGAACAAACAGTCAACCAGTGCAGAAAGAGGAAACAAAAAGAAAAGAAAGTGAGGAGAGGATCAGAAACCTCTGGGACAGCTATAAGAGACTGAACATTCGGATTATAGGATTGCCAGAGGGTGAAGAAGAACAACTAGAAATTGAAAAATTGTGTGAAAAAATAATGAAGCAGAACTTCCTGAACTTGTGGAAGGAAACAGACTTACAGGTCCAGGCACAGAGAGTTCCAGAAAAACTGGACCCAGGGAGGACCACTTCAAGACACATTATAATCAAATTGTCAAAAGTTAAAGATAAAGAGAGAATCTTAAAAGCAGCAAGAGAGAAGAAAAGAATCATGTACAAAGGGGTCCAATTAGACTATCAGCTGACTTCTCAAGAGAGACCCTGCAGGCAAGAAGGGACTGGCAAGAAATACTCAAAGTAATGAAAAGCAAAAACCTACAACCACAAATACTCTATCCAGTGAAACTGTCATTCAGAATAGAAAGGCAGAGAAAGTGCTTCCAGGACAAATAAACTTAAGGAGTTCATTAGATCCAAACCGCTATTATATGAGATGTTAAAGGGACTGGTTTAGAAGAAGGAGGATCAAAACTATGAACATTAAAATGAAAACTGCATCACAAGAACCAACAACAAAAGCTAGGGAATCATAACAAAGGCAAACTAAATAGGCAACAAGAGTGGGAAAAGAATTATAGGTATGGGGAACATACTGGGGGGAGGTCAGTAGGAGAGGGAGGGAGATGGTATAGGAATTAAGAAGCATAATAGGAGGGAATGGAATAGACAGGAAGAGGTTGAGAAGAACGATATGCACAACCAATGGACATGGACTAAAACGGGGGAACAACTGGAGGGAGGGGGGCCACCGGGTGGAGGGGAGCAGAGGGAAGGGAAATTGGGACAACTGTAACAGCATAATAAATAAAACATATTTTTAAAAAAAATTGGTTTCTCTTTTCTATCCTAATGGCTTGGACAGAAAGGGCCCAGAGGTCTGAGGGAGGGAAACCTAAGATATTCCCCTCAGCCCAAACTAAGCATAGTGGGCAAAAGGGTTTTGGACAGGTGTGACATGCCTTGCACGTTTTCCTCCAAAGAGCTTTTTTTTTCCCCCCTAATATGGGACACTGAAAAATTAATCCCTGTCTTTTGTCATTGAGTGGTTATGGACCGAATGATACCTTTTAACCCTGTTGCCAAATCTGGTGCCCCCAGAATACAAAAAGGATGCCAGCCTGTTAAACCAAGCATGCTGTGGTCTGGGGACAGCCAACTGACCTGGAGTCAGCAAGATCCTTCCCCATGTGGGAAGGCCACCCTCTCCTCCACACCCCCACTCTTATTAGGGATTTCTGGACCCCAAAGGTAAGTAGGACGACAAACATGTCCAGCTTAAAGCAGCTAGAGGAGCACGAGACCCACGCCATTGTCCTTTATAAGATTATAAATGGTCTTAAGTCTGAGAGGGAGGAATTGTTATTTTTTATTGTTATAAAAAATTAATTAATTTAAAAAAAAGAATATAGGAAAGGGTGAAGCCAAAGAACATGTATGCTAGACCCATGGACATGAACTAAGGGAGGTGGGATTGCTGGAGGAAGGGGGTTATAGAGCGGAGGGGAGCAAAGGAGGAAAAAAACTGGAACTATTGTAACAACATAATCAATAAAATATACAAAAAAAAACATGCTTTGTTGCAAAAAATAAAAAAAAAACAAAAAGAAAATTACTATATTACTCAAATTCAAGCATCTCCTGTAATTATGTATATACTTAATGAAGAGCCACTGCAAAAAATGAAGAATGCCCACTTTAAAATTCAGATTAAAGCATATCCCTAAAAAATCAAATGAAAATTTTAAATTCTGTACAACAAAGTCAATAATTATATACAAGTGTCCTAGCTTTTTAAAAGTTTCCTACACCACTTTGCTTTACAAAATTCCTCCATTAGTACCTGTTTTCACTAACCAAAAGAAATCCAAAGAGGATTTTCCATTTTAAATTAATGGTAATTGCTTCTTCACTTCATTATCACTTACAAAAGGCTTCATAGGACTTCCGGCCAAGATGGAGGCTTAGACGGACACGCTAGGTCTCCCTCTACAACTAGAGAGGAATACAACTACTTCAAAACAAAGGATAACTAGAAATTCCAGAAAATAAAACTACGCGGAAGTCCAACATATGAAGTTATAAACCAGCGGTGCCATTTGGGCAGGTAAGAGTTAAAGAGGGCAGTGCTGTTTGCGGTAGCACCTGGACAACGGCGGCAGGGAATCCCGGATCCGTCAAGCCCCTGGCGGTGCGCGACCCCGGGCGAGGAATCCCGGATCCGTCAAGCCCCTGGCGGTGCGCGACCCCGGCGAGGAATCCCGGCTGCGGTCAAGCCCCTGGCGGTGCGCGACCCCGGCGAGGAATACCGGCTGCGGCCAAGCCCCTGCCGGTGCGCGACTCCAGCGCTGGGGAGAGCGGCCGCCGCATCGCCTTGAACAGTGAGGCCCAGGGGGGCGGGAGGACGGATCCCGGTCTCCTAGCTGAATAACTGTGTGAATCCATCTTGGACCCCCGCCCCCAAAGAAAGCACCACAGGGCTGCGAAATAGGTCGCGGACAGGCAGGCGCCGGTCGCTAATTTGTGACGCGTACACAGGCACTGCCCCCGACAGCCGGCCCAAGAAAACAAAACGCATCTGTCAAAATGAGGCAGGCAACTATAGAAATCCTGGTGGCGCAGCTCACCAGACAGCAGATAGAGAACCTGACAGATGAACAGATAAGAAACCTGTCAGAGGCTCAGTTCTGGCCCATTGTTATCAGGTGGCTTACAGAATTCACAAAAGAGCAGGAAAAAGATATGAAAGAAGCGAAAAACTTTCATAACGAAAGGAACAAAACCGCATACGAGACAGAAGGAAAGGAAATAAAATCCAGAGTTCATTTCAACAAACTGGAATATGGAGAAGGAACAAGCAGTCAACCAATGCAGCGAGAGGAAATGGGAAGCAACAATGAGAGGATCAGAAACCTCTGGGACAGCTATAAAAGGCCCAACATAAGAATCATTGGTTTGCCAGAGAATGAGGAAGATGAACTAGAACTTGAAAAATTGAGTGAAAATATAATAAAGGAGAACTTCCCAGACTTGGGGAAGGGAATAGACTTGCAGGTCCAGGAAGCAAGGAGAGTTCCCAAGAGACTGGACCCAGGGAGAACCACTCCAAGACACATTATAATCAAAATGTCAAAAATTAAAGATAAAGAGAGAATCTTAAAAGCAGTAAGAGAGAAGAAAAGAATTATGTACAAAGGGGTCCCAATTAGACTATCAGCTGACTTCTCAAGGGAAACCCTACAGGCAAGAAGAGACTGGCAAGAAATATTCAAAGTAATGAAAATCCAAAACCTACAACCACGAATACTCTACCCAGCGAAATTGTCATTCAGAATAGAAGGACAGAGAAAGTGTTTCCAGGACAAAATAAAACTGAAAGAGTTCATTAGATCCAAACCACTGTTATATGAGATGTTAAAGGGACTGGTTTAAAAAAAACAGAAGCTAGGGAGATGAAACAAAGGCAAACTAAATAGGCAACGAGAGTGGAAAAGGAACTGTGGGTACGGGAAGCATATTGGGGGGAGGTCAACAGGGAGGGGGAATGGGGAAAGGGAGGGAGATGATATAGGAATTGGGAATCAAGGTAGGAGGGAATGGAATAGACGGAGAGAGGTTGGGAGGAACTGTATGCACAACTAATGGACATAATCTAAAAGGGGGGGACAACTGGAGGGAGGGGGGCCACTGGGTGGAGGGGAGCAGAGGGAAGGGAAATTGGCACAAATGTAATATTTTAATCAATAAAACACATTAAATCTGGAAAAAAAAAAAAGGCTTCATAGGAACTCTCTACTTTAAGATACTGGAGAAAGAGGGAAACCTGTATATATTTGAAGTCAAATTATACAACATAACTTATTACAATTTTTTAAAAAGATATATCTGGGATCATTTGAGATCTTGCTCCCTGGCATGTCGTCAGTTTGGTTCAAATAAACTCATAAAAATCAAAAACAAAATAGCTATCATAAAAGTACTGGGTTTCACTTATTACATTAAAAATACTCATAAAAGCTCTCTGGCTGTATAAAAACCATTTAGTACACACCAATATCTGTATCTAGTACAAACTATAGATTTACAGACTTGAACTAAAAATGCATGGTGGGAATGATATAATCACTTTGGAAAAGTTATAACAGAATAATTCCATTCCTAGGTATTTAACCCAGAGAAATTAAAACATGTCCACAAAAAGACTTATACAAAAATTGTTTGTAGCAACTTTATTCGCAATTGCAAAAAAAAAAAAAGAAAAAGTCCATTAACAGAATAACAGATAAACAACTTGTGGTAAAATAAGAGTACTACTCAGGAGCAACACCAAATGAACCACAACAACACAGACAAATCTCAAAAGAAGCCAGATACAAAACAGTACATACTCTATGATTTTACGTATATATGAAGTTCAAGAACAAGCTTAATCGATGGAAATATGGCAGGCAGTTAAACAGAGCAATGATGGACTCGACACAGAAGATCACCAGGACAGAAAGCTCCAGTTGCCCAGCAATGGGCAAAGCTGGAAAAACAAGGACCTTGACCCAGGGTAACCTTTCCTCCCCTAGCATGTTGCTAGTCACAAGGGTTGGATCCCCTTAGAGGGAAAACAAACAAGGGCGCCAGAAAATAGTCCTGTAGCATTAAGCCCCGTGGACAATGAGGTTCTGGGCTGCATCAAATACATGTAGGCCTTATCTGTGTTTCCACTCCAGCCCCAGAAAAGCAGCAAAACCAGATGAGAGGCCATCGCTGACATCAGCACTAGTTGAATTGCCTAATGACCCCCTGCCATGGCACTAGCCAATCAGTAGAGACCATGACCCTTTAAGAAAACACCTGGAAAGCTAATGAATATTCTACTGGGATCTTCTCCCGAAACCTCCAAATACACACACTCAAAATAAGACCCAGTGTGGCACTCTCTCTGGAGCAAGCCCATGAATTTCCCCAACCCCTTCAGCTCCGAGGGCCCATCCTTTGCCTCCATAACTTGTTTCCTGACCCCATTTCTTTAACATCTCACTTCTTCTACCTCTGTGCCTTTCTAAATAAATTTTCTCTTGTATGATTATTTTGATTCTTGGCTTTGAATTCTTTCTTAGCCAGAACTCAAGTACTAAGTTTGCTGAACTGAGGTCCAATCACCAGTAACATTCTGATGTCACTTTGCTGTCAATAGAAACAGAAATTAGAACAGCAGTCGTCTATGGGGAGGAGAGGGACGAACTGATTGAAAAGAGAAAGAGGTGACTTTGGAGGTGTTAAAATATTCTATTTCTTGAATGTAGATAGTTCCATGAATCTACACACATGCCAAAATTAATTACCTAGATTTTTAATATATGAATTACAACCAATAAAACTAATTTAAATCTAATCTGGTATCTTGTTTCTGGATGTCAAGGATACCCAGCTAATGTAAAGTGTAATCTCTTGCCAAAAGCTGAATATATTCTGATAATAACCATAATAAACTTACAATAAACTAAATCAAACTCTACAACACAAATCTAACTCTAAGTTTACCCACTGTCACAAGGATACAAGGATAACTTTAGCCTATAGTTACATCCATAAGAGTTCACAGAATGAATATGAATAATCAGCATGCCTTTTCTAAAGCAAGTGGTCACTCTTCACTAATAAAATATGAATACAACTTCATGTTAAAGATAACTTTTCCCCCACTTAACCAATTATTTTCTCTGCCTACTAGCAATCTTTAAGGAGTGTACTATCCTATTTCAGTAATACCTATTTCTAAATGACTTTTCCTAATCTCTCTTCCTAAATTTTCTTTTTGAATAAAAAAAAAATCTATCAAGGAATATCATACAACTACTTCATTCTGGAATAAACCTCCTTACTTCTTGCCCTTTGTCCAACTGCCTTGTTTGCCTATAACTTGTTTAACTTTTTTCTACATTTTCAAGCAATTAAAAATTGTTTCTTCCATTCGAACACTTTGAGTTGAATAATTTCAATAACTGTTTTCCTGTCTTCGTTACAACATTCCTCAGCAAGGTGCCAAAGTATTCACATTTAGAATTCTTGACCATGATGCCACCTTGGCTGTGCTTTTTTTACTTCCCTCCTCCATGGGACCAGTGAATGAAAAGCTAAAGATCCTTTATCATTTCACTCTATGACCTTAAAAAACATAAACTGGAGCATTTGACTCCAAAGCCCTACTGTGTAATTATCTTTTACATTTAAAAATGCTGCTGCTAAATCACTGTTCCTAATCAAATGACAATGTATTCTTCCTAAGGTGATGATGTTTGTTCAGGGCTGTACATGACTGCTTGTAAAAGCCCATAAATATTTACTTCTTATTCTAACGGACTTCATAACACTGTTATCCACTGTTATCATTCCTGTACCTCAAATTGTTTGGTAGTAACCTTGGACAGTATCAGATTGCTTTCAAGAATTTTTCTACATATATTGTTTGGAGTTGAATCCAGTTCAGCTTATGATACACTGTATATAAGTTGCTCTAGTAACTCATTATCACAGACCCTTCATATATGAATTTTGTATGGTGGCATCACTTATATCTGAAAATACATCTATTCCATATTATATTAACTAATATCAAAGGCAACATAAAAAAAACAGTAGAAAAGTTCTAAAGTCCAGTAAAATATTTGCAAATATATCAATAAGCCCCAACATCCTTCAATAACACCAACATGAAATCATTCACGTGAAAAAACCATTACTCTTAAAATTTTCCCATAATGTAAACTGGCCTTTCAGATTTTTTAATTATTATTATTTACTTATTTATCAGTCTATCACTGGAGAGTACAGGTCTCTGCACAAAATGAGCCACAAGCTGTAGGCCTCTACCTTTACTTCTTACTCTAAGACCTTGGGCATACCACTTAGCTTCTAGTTTCCTCATCAGGAAATTGAGATAACTGCACCTGCTTTCAAGGTGTGGAAATAATTAGAAATAACTTATGGGAAGTGTTTTACTCAATGCCTGGTATATAGGAAACTTTCAATAAATAGTACATAATAATAAACCACTTTATTCCACTGATATCCTTACTCTAGCACCCTTATCAATCCAAAAAAAAATGAGTGCTCCTCTATGATCTTATTACCTATTGCTCTTACTATCTTTTCTCCCTTTTACATTCCACTAATTTCCCAGTGTCTGCAGTAGCCTCACTTTCTCCATTCACAAAATTACTTCCACCTGCCCTAAGAAAAAGCAGCTTTAACCAGCAGTTATGAAGTTAGGGGGAAAGGCAGTGAGGGAAAACACCACCTAACCTGTCACTGCTCTACTGAAATAAACACAATAATGTATGCATAGTATATCCTTACCTTACATTAATCTTAATTTAAAAGTCTTTTTTGAAGTCCATAAAACTTAGGATCACTATCTTTCTCATGTCCTATAAATATAATGACTAAGTAAGTCCTATGTAAAACATAGTCAGTGGACAAAAAGATGTAATTAATGCATTCTCAAGACACCCTACATCCCAATGTTTTGTCATCTCAGAAATCAATTCATGAAAACTCATGGGAAAGAATGAAACTAAATCTTTTGACTACTGATACAAAACTAGTTTGAAACACCTGGATTTTCTTTTCCTGGTTACACTCACAACAATTATTGGCTTAAGAACTATCCAAAAGATTAACATAGATGCTTTTCTGCAACTATGTTCTCAAATCCCAATAAATAGCACTTCCTTTCTGCAATGAACTAGTTTTTCAGGCTCACTTTCATATGTCCTCTCAATTTCAATAAGAGGTGAAATAAGAATAACTGCAACCTATCAAGCTATATTTATGCATTCTTCTATACGTTACATTTTTTTAAAGGTTATGTTAGGGAAAAAATAATAAAGGCAATCTATAAAGTGCTCTGTTTAATGTTCTCCCCTTAGAAGATCACAATGGAATTCCTCATTTAAATGTCTATCAATGTTAAATCTACAGATTTCTTACTAAATACATCCTATTTATAAGGTAAAATGGTGTTTGCTGCTTTAAACACTCACATACACACAAAATCATAGTCTTTCCGAAAGTATCTTATATTTGAATGGTAAAGTTTTCCAAATATTAATCACAATAATCCAAAACAAAATCTGCAGGGCAGTTCAATTATGGCACAATAAATGAATGACAGAACAGTTCATTTCAAAATTCCTGAGTTTTAGATCTAAACATCTAAGAACATCCCCTTTCATTCCAGATTCAAAAGAATTTAAGGCATTCGAATGCTACAGTACACCTGTCTTTCAGTTATAGGCATTACTTCAATGAAACAATAGTGTAAAAACCATGAAATAAAATCAATTCCACATAAAGCTATTGTATGATTCTCATCTCTAATCTGACTTGTAAATTAGATGTGTTTAATTTCCACTCTTCAGCAACCCGCAGATCTTTCTCCTGGCAGAAAGGCTATGTTAGTTACACTGCATTCTGACCGAAAACGTGCCATAGTGGCAAGCAGCACACTGACAAATTGAATGGTACAGGCCTTGAATAAAGATTTCAAGGTAAGTCATGAGGGAGTCTTTTTCTGTTGTGTAAATGAGCTGTATGAACTATATAAAATGTAATCTATGTTTTATATCCTGGACTGCCAGTTTTTGTTGAACACTAAGAAAGGGGAAAAAAAGGTTAACGATTCACTGAGAAAAGAAATGGGATTCAACCTTGAGAGAATCTACCTACCTCGCTTCCCAGAACTGCTTTCAAATCCTCTATAACTGACGTAAACAGATGTATGACAAATGTAGGGCTCTAACCAAATAAGATACTGATTTGGTTTATAGAATACTTCGATATTTCAGTTTTCTTGTGATTTAGTAATTTTAGTAAATACACAGGTTTATTTCCAGTTCATACCTGCTCATTCAATCATTTTATTTTTATTTTATTTTTTTTTTTTTTTTGGTTTTTCAATTACAGTTGTCCCCCTTTCCCCCAATTTCTCTCCCCCACCCAGCCCCCCCCCTCTCCCGCAATCATATCCCTCCCCGTTGTCTATGTCCATGAGTCTTTTATACAGGCTCTTTAATTAAACCCTTCCCTTACTTATCCCCGTTCTCTCCCTCTCCCCTCCCCCCTATTGACTGCTATTCTGCTCTTCGTTCTATTTAGTTCCTTTGTTTGTGTTGTTCTTTAGTTGCCTGTATTAGGTGATATCATATGGTATTTTTCTTTCTTTGCCTGGCTTATTTCACTAAGCATAATTCTCTCTAGTTCCATTCCATCCATGTTGTTGCAAATGGCAGGAGTTCCTTCTTTCTTTCTGCTACATAGTATTCCATTGTGTAAATGTACCACAGTTTTTTGATCCACTCATCTACAGATGGGCACTTAGGTTGTTTCCAGCACTTAGCTATTGTAAACAGTGCTGCTATGAACATAGGAGTGCATAAGTTCTTTTGAATTGGTGTTTCAAGATTCTTCGGGTATAATCCTAGTAGTGGAGTCGCTGGTTCAAAAGGCAGTTCCATTTTTAATCTTTTGAGGTAATTCCATACTGTTCTCCATAGTGGCTGCACCAGTCTGCATTCCCACCAACAGTGCAGTAGGGTTCCCGTTTCTCCACATCCTCGCCAGCACTTGTTGCTTGTTGATTTGTTGATGATGGCCATTCTGACTGGTGTAAGGTGGTATCTCATTGTGGTTTTTATTTGCATCTCCCTGATGGCTAATGATGTTGAGCATTTTTTCATGTGTCTATGGACCTTCTGTATGTCCTCTTCGGAGAAGTGTTTGTTCAGGTCCCTTGCCCATTTTTTAATTGGGTCATTCAATCATTTTAAGTAAATTTAAATAGGTCTGAAGTCACTAATTGGTATTTTTAGTTATTATCAATTTATTAATTGTCCTATGCAAGTAATACTGTACAGTACGATTTTCTTACTAGTGAATTCAAGAGCCTACACAAAAGAATCTTTCCCCAGAAAGTTCTGGATACCGTAACTTTTTGTAACTAGAAACATTTTAAATACTCTAGGGAAGAGTATTTTCAAGAATACTGTAAGTAAAAAAAGTAAAAATTTCTACATGAAAATCATAGTCCTTGATCTTTTTTGGTTAACTATTTTTAGGTTAAGCAAAGGTTTTTCTTTACAGTATTTGCTTACAGTAAGAGAACCTAATAATAAAAGGTGTAATTACATAAGTTCCATAAATATTCAGGAATTTTAATAATTCATTACAAAGGCAATTCCCATATATCATTATGGATTAATACAGTATATATTCCCCAACTAAAAATCAAATTTACTTCAACTACTCCCACCAAAAAAAATAAATAAATGATATTTTTATTTAGTCATAGAGTCGTCAAGTCCTTGGAATCATAGTAGGGCATGATACCATATGGTGTCACATTCTGCCAGTCATCCAGAGAATAAGTGAGCCTTCTTTTACAACTTCTTTGTCTACTAGTACATCACTGGACCCAGGAGGCAGCTGACCCAGACAATTTCAGTAACAGGTTTGCTCTCTGTGCATAACAGACGAAAATCTTTACGAAGTATCCAGTTTGTCTTATAGCTGAGGGTTTTGAACCTGCTGCAGGTATCACATACAAATTCTCGAACGGATTTTTATCATCTGTGTCACCTATAAAACAAGACAGTGTCACTAACAGTGTTGTCCTGGAGAACATCTATTTCAGTAATGCTAAGCTTACTGCATCATAACTGACAGTCATTTATTTGACTGAAATAGTGGTCAGCAAACTAGATCCCATGGGCCAAAATGCAGCCCATTACCTATTGTTGTACAGCAATGATCTAAGAATAAATTTTCCATTTTTTAAAATAAAGTTTTTAAGTTTTGAAAAGATTATTTTAAAAACACTAATATTTTGTGACCCATAAATATTATAAGAAATTCAAATTTTCAGTCTCCATAATAAGGTTTTATTGGAATACAGTTATTCGTTCACTTATGTATTTTTCTACAGCTGCTTTCATGCTACAATGGCAAACTTAAATAGGTGCAGCAGACACCATATGACCCATAAATGCCAAAATATTTACTATCTGGTGCTTTAAAGAAGTTTGCTGACCCCGGGCCTATAGGATATATAGTGGATAAGTAATATGATACCTACTGCCTCTTGTATGAAGAAGTTAAGTGTAATAATCCAATTGTTTCCATTTACTTCCATTCATTTTTTTAACACAGTCATGCGCCACACAATGATGTTTGGTCAACAACAAACCACATGTACAACAGTGGCCCCGGTATGCAGAAACCCAAAAAAAAATTCACAGTGAAGGGTTTAGCAGAAACTCTTGCAGACCAACAAGTTCCTCAAAAGTTTTAAAACATGGACCACAACACCGAATGGTTCTCACTAATAGAGAGGAATGTTCATGGTACATTATCTGCTTACAAGCAAATGTATAATTAAAAAAAGAAGCAAACCAATATAAACATACTTCTGAAAAGAGGGACATCTCCTCAAGAAGTGCCTCAGGCAAGTCCTTCAGGAGATGTTCCAGATGAAGGCATTGTTATCAAAGGAAATGACAGCTCCATGCATGTTACTGCCCGTGAAGACCTTCCAGTGAGACAACATATGAAACTGGAAGCCAGTAATATTTATGATCTGATCCTGTGTGGTTCTAGGCTAATGTATATGTTAGTTTTTAACAAAAAATGTTTAAGAAGTAAAAAATTAAAATTAACAAATGTTAAAAATAAAGCTTATAAAGATATTAAGAAAATATTTTTGTATAACTTTACAAGTTGTTGTAAGCTGTTATTACAAGAGTAAAAAGTTAAAAATAAGTTTCTGAATTAAAAAGCTACAATAAGCTAAAGTTAACTTACTATTGAAGAAAAAGATTTTTTAATAAATTTAATGTGCAATGCTTATAAAGTCTACAGTAGTGTACAGCAGTAATGTCCTAGGCCTTCACATTCACCCACTGCTCATTGACTCACTAGAAATAACTTCCAGTCCTGCAACCTCCATTCATAGGAAGTATCATATACATGTATACCATCTTTTCTCTCTTATACAACATCTTTACTGTATCTTTTCCATGTTTAGATATGTTTATACACAATACTTACCACAATGTTACAAGCCTACAGTATTTAGTACAGTAGCATGCTTTACAAGCTTATAGCCTAGGAGCAATAAACTATACCATATAGCCTAAGTGTGTAATAGGCTCTACCACCTAGGCTTTGTACAAGTGTACTCTATGATGTGAGAGAGAGGCTAAGGGAGTAAACCCCGACAGAAAATCCGGAGCCGGAGTCCCTAAGGCGGTTTGACGTTGTAGTCAACACCGGCAACTCCTGCGGCACACCTGAAGCCAAGCTGTATTGACTCCGTCTTTCCCTTGGATCCTTCAGCTGCGAAGAGAGGGGGGGTCTGCTGCATGGGCAACAGCAGACCCTCCATATCACCCTGCCCAGGCTCTGTAGCTTCAGCTTCACTGGAGAGGACACTCCAGCATCATCGCAAGATGTCGATTCAACACGGGAGGAGACAGATACCGTGTCACTCCCGAGTCGGACTGCACAGCCATTCTCGGCGGTGCAGATAGACTCTTAAGAAGCTACACCATCGTCTCTCGAGGCTCTGTAGCTTCAGCTTCACTGGAGAGGACACTACAGCGTCATCGCAAGATGTCGATTCAACACGGGAGGAGACAGATACCGTTTCACTCCCGAGTCGGACTGCACAGCCATTCTCGGCGGTGCAGATAGACTCTTAAGAAGCTACACCATCGTCTCTCGAGATGGACGGCTGCCGGGGACTCTATGATGTTCACAACAACAAAATTGCCTATCAACTCATTTTTCAGTAAGTAAGAGACATGACTCTATTCCTTGGGTAAACCTGTCACTCCAGTGCAGACTTTAGTCACTTTACTTCCTATTTTGGCTCTGCCTTGCCTCAATCCAAGGGATCAATACTATCCTTGGGCAGAAAGACAGCTAAAAGCTCATCTTCAGGTCAAAGTCTAATCATCAACATTGGCCTCTTCTGTGTCCCCTGGTTCCCCAGGTACTAGATTTCTGCTTTTATAGCACCCTTTTCCCATAATAGGCTTCCTATACTGGAAACCAGTGTTAAAAGTTTGTATTTCTTGCTAGAGACCCTAGGACAGGATGTTGAATCACAGCATTCTTGGACTGAACTGTGCCAGCTAATCACCTGCTCTAACAGCCACCCTGTGTTGTGAATTTGTCTGGGACCCTTGTGAACAGCTTGCATATCTCAACACTGTCCTGGCCTCTGCTACTCTTCATGATCACAACTGCCCCTAGAGTTGTTCAATTTCCTTTTATGTTCAAACTTCTGACCTATATATATAAGATCAACCTTCCCAAATGGCCTGTCATTCTGTTTCTTGAGCTCATTTCATACAATACCCACATAAGAGAACAAAATCCTATATAGACAGATTTCTCAACCTAGGATTATCCATTTTAAGATAATTCCTTACTTTTCAACAACTGCCAAAAAGGAATATATCACTTCCAAGCAGAATACCTTCTCCTTTTTCCCTCAACCATTGCTAATTAGCCCCAAGTTTCTATACTTAGTTTATCTGAGTGTGTGTCCCACCACCCTCTACCCACTGGGGTGCCTAAGATACCCATGCCTCTTGAGCATAGCTTCAGAATGAAGTATCCTCTTGTTTCTATTAAAGCTTTAACACCCGTTTCTATTTTAAGGGGCAAAAGGGAGTTTCTTGGCACCATTTGGACTACAATGGAGAAACGTATCTGACTATATTTCTAGGAGTCGAAATATAATTCCCCCACAGGAAGATGTTAACAGTCCACAATAAACTATGCTCATACTATTAATGGCACTATAGAACCCATTATAATTCACATTATACTGCTGCAAATAATTCACATATTCATAAGTTCTAACCTAACTAGAAAATAACTATGAAATATCAGGAAGACTTTACTGTAGACATACTAAGCCTAGTGAAAAGACTTCAGAGAATGGCAGTGTATTTTCAGCAAAGTGAATTTAACTACAACCTTAAAGTAGCTTGCCATGGTGAAAAAACAGATTGGAAAATTGCATGAATAGCTCACAACCAAAGAGAGATGTCAAGGATAAAGATGCTGCTGCTGCTACCGCCTCTGTTGCTACCGCCGCTATTGCTGCTGGAAGAGCTGCCGGGACTGAGCAACCCTGTTCGGGATACCCAGCGCCATGGCATCTCCAGCGCGTCCATCTGGTCCAACGTGGACCTGCCAGCCCTAGGGAACAAAAGCGGAGCCCACTAGCCCTTTCCTGCAGCCGGAGGATGAGTCCACAGGGCTGAGCAGAGTGTGTGGTCCTCGGTGGATGGAAGGCTGCCCTGGAGAGGAGTCGGGAGGAGAGCGGATCTCTGCCCGCTGGCAGAGACAGGACTCGACCAAGTGGCATTGGCGCTGAAGGACAGGAGACAGCGTGCTGCCCGGCAAGTGAGAACATAATTCTCCTTTGTATTTTTCTCTAGTGGATGGTGGAGAGGGGAGGAAAGTTTGGGGGTGGTAGGCCATTCTTGAGGAGCACAGGCGCAGAGGCGCACTCATCCACTCCCCAACCCTACCCTTGGGTCCCGGGGGTGCGCATAGGGAAGTGCTCTCACTCACTGGCCCAGATGTGTGGGGCAGTGAGTCCAGACGTCCCTCGGACACTCCCCAACGGACATAAGATCAGTGCCCCAACGGGCACACGGAGGGCCCACTGAACACGCAGAGGACCGTGCACAGACACCCCTACCAGCTCCCGTGGGCGCCGGGCCCCAGGCCGGAAAGCAGACCACTAGCGCAGGCTCTGTTCGTGCCTGCCCAGACAGGTGAGGGAAGGCGGGCGGCTGCAGCACTGGAACAGCGGGCGGCAGCGACTCACAAGACGCTCACTTCCACTGAGCACAAGTGTCCGCAGCCCCGTCCTAAGAGGTGAGAGACCAACTCCTGGAGCTCGGCTCAGCGGGACTAAGGGCACGGGCGCGTGAGGGCAAAAACACCTCAGCCCGGGGACAATAGGCGCCAATCCCGGGGCAAGCTCTCGGGCAGCCCCACCTGTGCAGGGGCGCCCGCGCAAGGATACCTCAGCTGGCTCCAGCGGGCAGCAAGGGAACGCGCAGTGCCAGCAACCGCGGGCGCACACCAGTGATGCAACAAACAAGAACCTCTGAACCGCCACACTAGACCAGCTGTGGACGCAGAAAAAGAAGGCGACACACCAAGGCTAAAACGGAGTAAAAACATCCCTCCTATTTTTTTTTTAACTTTTTTTTTTCTCTCTTTCTTCTTTCTTTCTTTCTTATTTATTCTTTCTTTTCTTTCTTCTTTTTTCTTGGGATTTTATTTTTTTTTTATTTTTTTATTACTTTTTCTTCTTTCTTTCTTCTTTCTTTTCTCTCTTTCTTTCTTCTTTTATTATTTTTTTGTTTTTTTCCCTTCCAAAAGAAAAACAAACTTTATCTCAAACGTGTTGCATATAACCTCTCCTTCTCATCCTTTCTCTTCAATTGTTGTTTATTTGTTTATGTGTCTAGTTTAGCCCCCCTATCACTCTAAATAATAGAATATAATTACTATATAAACCCAATAGAATACAATCCCACTTTCTTACTATATTATGCATTATTCCATCCTTTTCTTCTATTTTTATTAACATACAATGTAAATATTACCTACTGGTTTGCATAGTCTCAACTATTATTAATCTATCACCCCCTCTATCAAAAATTACATTTTTCCTCCCTAAAAACAACTCTTATCTATTCTTCTTATAATATAAAAGCTCTAATCTCTTTACATTTATATTAATACGGGCTCGTTGGCAGACGATAGCGGGATAGAGGGTGGGGGATATTTTTTGAGGGTGTGGGTCTCCTGCCTGGGCTGTGTGTTTATGTTTTTAACAGCATCTCCACAAAAGAACTCAAGACAAAGTGCATAGAGTGACTCCCAACCAACTAGCCAGAAGGAAGATCCTACCAAAGAACATCTGAAATATAACCAGACAGCATAAACAAACGACATAAAGGGTAACTCAAGAACATCAGGCTCAGGATGTCAAAGAGACTGCACCACTGAAACCCCCAGATCTCCCATAAAGAATCTCATATCACAAAGGAGGGAAGTCAAAGCAGACCATCCCCCCCCCAAAAACGAATAAATAAATAAAATCAAACAAAAAGAATCCAACATGGTAAGACGCAAAAATAACCCTTCAATGAAAAGAAAAGAGGAATCCTCAGAGAGATAGATGAAATAGACATGGCCCAAATGTCAGACATGGAATTCAAAACAATGGTGGTAAAGAAGCTCAATATACTCGACATCCTTAAAACCAACTATGACAACCTCCAAGGAAGTTACCAACAGCTCCAAGAAAATTACAGGGAACTTGCAGAGAACTACACCAGCATAAAAAAAGACATAGAAACTGTTAACAAGAACCAGGAAGAATTGAAGAATTCAATCTCTGAACTGAAAAACACAGTAGAATCAGTCAAAAGCAGACTAAACGAAGCAGAGGATCAGATTAGTAAGCTAGAAGATAATGTAGAGAAAAACTCCCAGACAATAGAGCAAAATGAAAAAAGTTTGAAAACATATGAACAAGATGTAAGGGAATTACAGGATAGCATGATAAGAAATAATATCAGGATCATCGGAATTAGAGAGGGAGAAGAAAAGGAGCATGGAATTGAAAAACTGATAGGAGAAATAATGACAGAAAATTTTCTGAACCTGACGAGAGAAAAAGTTATACAAGTTCAGGAAGCACGGAGAGTTCCAATGAAGAGGAACCCCAAAAACCCACTCCAAAGCACCTTATAATTAAAAAAGCAACATTCAAAGACAAAGAGAGAATCCTAAAAGCAGCAAGAGAAAAACAGCAAATAACATACAAGGGAGCTACGATAAGGCTATCAACTGATTTCTCAACAGAAACATTACAAGCCAGAAGGGAATGGTCAAAAATATTTCAAGCAATGAAAAACAGAGGCCTACAACCAAGAATACTCGACCCAGCAAGGCTCTCATTCAAAATAGAAGGTGAAATAAGGAGTTTCTCAGACAAAGGAAGACTGAAAGAATACATCTCCACCAAACCAGCATTGCAAGAGATGCTAAAGGGTGTGTTCTAAGAAAAAAGAAGAAAAGAATAAGAGAGGAGAGGAACAGAGGTACAAAGTGCAATGAATAAATACACATCAATAATAACCTTAAATGTAAATGGATTAGATGCTCCAATTAAAAGACATAGGATAACGGAATGGATAAGAAAACAGGACCCACATATTTGCTGTCTAAAAGAAACACACCTCAAAACAAAAGATTTACACAGACTGAACATAAAGGAATATAAAAAAATATTCCAAGCAAATGGACCAGAAAAAAAAGCCGGGGTAGCAGTCCTCATATCAGACAAAACAGATTTCTAAGCAAGGGCAATAAAAAGAGACAAAGGAGGACATTTCATAATACTTAAAGGAACAATCCATCAAGAAGATATGACATTGATAAACATATATGCACCCAACATAGGAGCACCCAAATACATAAAGCAAATACTAGAAGACCACAAAAAGGATATCAACAACAACACACACATAGTAGGGGACTTCAACACTCCATTATCAACAATAGCAGATCATCAAAGCAAAGAAACACCAAGGATATACAGGCATTGAACAACATACTAAACCACATGGACCTAACTGATATATATAGAACTTTCCACCCCAAAGAAGCAAAATATACATTCTTTTCAAATGCACATGCGACATTTTCAAAGATAGACCACATGATAGGACACAAAACAAGCCTCAACAAATTCAAGAAAATTGAAATCATATCAAGCATCTTTTCAGATCACAATGCCTTGAAAATAGAAATCAACCTCAGAGAAAAAAATCAAAGACACCCAAACTCATGGAGATTGAATAACATGCTATTAAATAATGAATGGATTAACAATAACATCAAAAAAGAAATCAAGAAATTTCTAGGAACTAATGATAATGAGCACACAACAGCCCAAAACCTGTGGGACACAGCAAAAGCAGTCCTAGGAGGGAAATTCATAGCAATACAGGCATATCTGAAAAGGATAGAAGAATCTCAAATAAAAAACCTCACCATAAAGCTACAAGAACTAGAACAACAACAACAATCAAAGCCTAGGGCAAGAAGAAGGAACGAAATCATCAAGATCAGGGCAGTACTAAATGACATAGAGACTAAACAAACAATCCAAAAGATCAACAAAACTAGGAGCTGGTTCTTCGAAAAAATAAACAAAATCGACAAGCCTCTAGCCAGTCTAATCAAGAAAAAAAGAGAGAAGACCCAAATAAACAAAATCAGAAATGAAAGAGGAGAAATCATAACTGATACCACAGAAATACAAATGATAGTTAGAAATTACTACAGACAACTGTATGGCAAGAAATTTTACAATCTAGAAGAAATCAACAAATTTCTAGAAGCATACAACCTTCCAAAACTGAATCAAGAAGTAGTGGAAAGTCTCAACAGACCAGTAACAAAGAGGGAAATTGAAACAGTAATCCAAAATCTCCCTGCACACAAAAGCCCTGGACCGGATGGCTTCACAGGCGAATTCAACAAAACATTCAGGGAAGAACTAACTCCTGTCCTCCTCAAACTGTTCCGAAAAATCCAAGAAGAGGGGAAAATCCCAAACTCTTTCTATGAAACCAGTATTATTCTAATCCCCAAACCAGGCCAAGACACAACAAAGAAAGAAAACTACAGGCCAATATCACTGATGAACATGCTAAAATCCTCAATACAATATTGGCAAACAGGATCCAGCAATACATCAAAAAGATCATACATCACGATCAAGGGGGCTTCATTCCAGGGATGCAAAGGATGGTTTAATATTCGCAAATCAATAAATATAATACATCACCTAAACAAAATGAAAGACAAAAATCACATGATCATATCAATAGATGCAGAAAAAGCATTTGATAAAGTAAAACACCCATTTATGATGAAAACACTAAGCAAAATGGAAATAGAGGGAGCATACCTTAACATAATTAAGGCTATATATGAGAAGCCTGAGGCCAACATCATACTCAGTGGACAAAAACTAAAAGCATTCCCCCTGAATTCAGGAACTAGACAAGGTTGTCCACTCTCTCCACTCCAATTCAATACAGTGTTGGAAGTCCTAGCCACAGCAATCAGACAAGAAAAAGAAATAAAAGGCATCCAAATTGGGAAAGAGGAAGTAAAACTTTCATTATATGCAGATGACATGATAGTATACCTAGAAAATCCTATAAACTCCACTAAAAGACTACTCAATATAATAAGTGAATTTGGCAAAATCGCAGGGTACAAAATAAATATACAGAAATCTAAGGCATTTCTGTACACCAACAATAAAATAGCAGGGACAGAGACAAAAAAGAAAATACCATTTACTATAGCAACAAGAAAAATAAAGTACCTAGGAGTAAACTTAACCGAAGACATAAAAGACCTGTATTCTGAAAATTACATAACATTGAAGAAAGAAATTAAGGAAGAAACAAATAAATGGAAGCAAATACCATGTTCTTGGATGGGAAGAATCAACATCATCAAAATGGCCATACCACCCAAAGCAATTTACAGATTCAATGCAATCCCTATTAAAATACCAATGACATATTTCACAGACCTAGAACAAATACTCCATAAATTCATATGGAACCAAAAAAGACCCCAAATAGCAAAAGCAATCTTGAGACAGAAGAACACAGCAGGAGGAATCACAACACCAGATATCAAACAATACTACAAAGCCACTGTAATCAAAACGTATGGTACTGGCATAAGAACAGACATATAGATCAGTGGAACAGAATAGAGAGTCCAGAAATAAACCCAGGCCTCTATGGTCAACTAATCTTTGATAAAGGAGGAAGGAACATAAAATGGAGTGAGAAGAGCCTCTTTAACAAATGGTGCTGGGAGAACTGGATAGGGACCTGCAAAAAAATGAAACTAGACCACCAACTTACACCACACACAAGAATAAACTCAAGATGGATCAAAGACTTAAATGTAAGCCGTGACACCATAAAAGTCGTAGAGGAAAACATAGGCAAGAAAATATCAGATATCTCACGTAACAATCTCTTCACGGATACATCTCCTAAAGCAAGAGAAATAAAGGAAAAAATAAATAAATGGCATTACATCAAACTGAAGAGTTTCTGCTCAGCAAAAGAAAACATCAGCAAGATGAAAAGGAAACCAACCATATGGGAAAACATATTTGCCAATGACATCACAGACAGGGAACTGATTTCCAACATATATAAAGAGCTGATACGACTCAACATCAAGAAAACAAACAACCCATTTAAAAAATGGGCAAAGGACCTGAACAAACACTTCTCCGAAGAGGACATACAGAAGGTCCATAGACACATGAAAAAATGCTCAACATCATTAGCCATCAGGGAGATGCAAATAAAAACCACAATGAGATACCATTTTACACCAGTCAGAATGGCCATCATCAACAAATCAACAAGCAACAAGTGCTGGCGAGGATGTGGAGAAACGGGAACCCTACTGCACTGTTGGTAGGAATGCAGACTGGTGCAGCCACTGTGGAAAACAGTATGGAATTACCTCAATAGATTAAAAATGGAACTGCCTTTTGAACCAGTGACTCCACTACTAGGATTATACCCGAAGAATCTTAAAACAGCAATTCAAAAGAACTTATGGACCCCTATGTTCATTGCAGCACTGTTTACAATAGCTAAGTGCTGGAAACAACCTAAGTGCCCATCTGTAGATGAGTGGATCAAAAAACTGTGGTACATCTACACAATGGAATACTATGTAGCAGAAAGAAAGAAGGAACTCCTGCCATTTGCAACAACATGGATGGAATGGAACTAGAGAGAATTATGCTTAGTGAAATAAGCCAGGCAAAGAAATAAAAATACCATATGATATCACCTAATACAGGAAACTAAAGAACACAAACAAAAGAACTAAATAGAACAAAGATCAGAATAGCAGTCAATAGGGGGGCGGGGGGAGGGAGAGAAGGGGGATAAGTAAGGGAAGGGTTTAGTCAAAGAACATATATAAATGACTCATGGACATGGACAACGGAGAGGGATATGATTGCGGGAGGGGGGTGTGTTGGGTGGGGGAGAGAAATTGGGAGAAAAGGGGACAACTGTAATTGAAAAACCAAAAAAATAAAATAAAATAAATTTAAAAAAAATAAAAGAATAAAGATACTGATTGAAATGACCATTAACCAAATCTCAGTTATGGATAGCAACCATATAGATAGCATCAATCTGAGATGAAAACAAAAATCTTCAAAATAAATACAGGAAACCTCTGCCTATTTGGGTAAAGACATGGAAGTCCAGGGACATGTCCTTACAACCAGAAAACTACAGGCATGTACTCCATATTCCAAAGAAATACTCAATAGATTAAAAGTTGAGAACTTCACCCATTTGATGAATTCAGCCTCTTCCCATTAAAGAAAAAGGTCTCAAACTTTTAAGCATCAGGCCTCCTGTGTTCTCAAAAATTGAGCACTCCCGCCCTGACTGGTATGACTCAGGTTGCCAATCTGATTCCCATTCAGGGCACATGCCTATGTTGCAGCCAGGTCCCTGGTTGGGGGGAGTGTGAGAGGCAGATGTTTCTTTCCTTCTCTCCCTCCCTCCGCTCTAAAATTAAATAAATAAAATATTTTTTAAATTTTGAGAACTCCCAAGAGCTTTTGCTGAAGTGAGTTATAATTATCAATATTTACCATATAAAAAATTAAATGAGAAAACTTTATTAATTCATTTTAAAATTCTAATAGCATTTTTATAACAAAAAATATTTTAAGAAAATTTTCCTAAACAAAAAAACTTAACAAAAATGATATTGTAGAAACAAGATGGCGGAGGAGTAAGTGTAAGCTACACTAACTTCCTCCTAGAACTAGTCTGGATTTACAATGTAATTTTGGAGAAATCATCTGGAATAACCAACCGAACACCAGCTGGAGAGAAGTCTTATAACCACGGAGAGACAGAAAAGGCCGCTACATCACAGCCTGACCAGCAGACCATTCCTGGCCAAGTGGCCTCAGCCTGAGGGGAAGCAAAAGCCCTGCCTACAGGAATTAAGCTGCCACACCCATGGTCCTTAAGCCTGACAGCTAATCACAGATTGAATAGATTAACAACTAAGAAGCCAGACAAAGGCAGTAGATCCCTGGAAGTCTCCAACAGGCTGCCTAGGCCCAGACTGGTACATGATCTTACGCCGCCAGGGGCAGATCCAGGAAGTGCAGATCATTCTAAGAAGCACCAACAAACAATAGGAGTCACAAAAATGCGGAGACAGAGAAACAACCCCCCACCGAAAGGAAAGGTAGAGTCCCCAGAAAGGGTGCTAAATGAAATAGAGGGGAGCAAACTATGAGATATGGAATTGAAAGCAGGAATTATGGAGAAGCTCAATGAGCTCAGCGAAAACTACAGTGAACTCCAGAAGAACTATAAGGAACTTACCAAGAATTATACCAGCATCAAAAAGGACATGGAAGCTATCAATAAGAGCCAGGAGGAAATGAAGAATACGATCTCTGAATTGAAGAACACAGTAGAAGGAATTAAAAGCAGGCTAGAGGAAGCAGAAGATCGGATCAGCGAGCTGGAGGACAATGTAGACAAAAACTCACATACAGTGCAACAAAATGAAAAAAGACTAAACAAGACTTAAGAGGCTTTAAGACAGCTGCAGGACAACATGAAATGTAATAATATACGTATCATAGGAATTCCAGAAGAAGAAGAAGAGCAAGGAATAGAAAACCTCTTTGAAAAACTAATGACAGAAAACTTCCCTAACATGAGGAGAGAAAGAATCATGCAAATCCAGGAAGCACAGAGGGTCCCAATGAAGATGAACCCCAACAGGCCCACTTCAAGACACATCATAATTAAAATGCCAACATTCAAAGACAAAGAGAGAATCCTAAAAGCAGCAACAGAGAAACAGCTAATAACATACAAGGGAGCTCCAATAAAGCTATCATCAGATTTCTCAGCAGAAACACTACAAGCCAGAAGGGAATGGCAAAAAATATTCCAAGCAATGAAAAACAAAGGCCTACAACCAAGAATACTCTACCCAGCAAGGCTCTCATTCAAAATGGAAGGTGAAATAAGGAGTTTCCAAGACAAAAGAAGGCTAAAAGAATACATCTCCACCAAACCAGCATTGCAAGAGATGCTAAAGGGTCTGCTTTAAGAAGATGAAGAAACAGAGAGAGACAGAGAGGAACACGAGTACAAAGGGGGAAAATGACAATGAATAAGTACTGAAAGAAAGAAGGAACTTCTACCATTTGCAACAACATGATTGGAACTAGAGAGAATTATGCTTAGCGAAATAAGCCAGGCAACAAAAGAAAATTACCTTATGCTATCACCTGTTACAGGAAACTAATGAACAACACAAACAAATGAGCAAAATTGAACCAGAGGTATGTAAACAAGGAATAAACTAACAGTAACAAAGGGGGAGATGGGAAGGAGAGAAGGGGTAAGAAGGGGAAGGGTCTAGTCAAAGAACATGTATAAATGACCCATGGACATGGACAACTGGGTGGAGACTGAATGTGGAAGAAAGGGGGGGCAGGGTGCAGGGAAGCAAGAGGGGGAAAAAAAGTGAGACAACTGTAATGGAAAAACAAACAAACAAAATTTTTTAGTGGGGGGAAAGAAATAAAAATATAAAGAATAGAAATGCAAGTTCAGTGAATATTAGAAGGACAAGAATTTTCCTTCACACTGTATATATTTTCTCCCTATCTGATTCCTCCAGAATTTGGCATTCTAAAGAAGTAATGACCTAACTTTCTTTGCATAAAACTAGTAAGACCAGTTGTTAATAGAGGTTATTTTTTTTCTTTTTTAACTAAGACTTTGAATGGAATGTCATGCATAAAGGAGACATGCTTGGGCTTTGGTTGTTACCAAAAAGCTCTGAGCAACTGGGACTGACTTTCAAAGGTAATAGAAGTCCATGAGATAAAAGGCCTGGTACCTTGGATGGATGAGCGGTCCATAGCAATCTTTCCAGGGAAGGAATGAAGGTTGTTTTCCTGACAGATGGCTAGAAGGGACCTTAAGGCACAATGGAAAACCAGGAGGACCTGGAAAAGACAGGTGTTTACAGGCAAGGCTGAATGCCAGGTATGTGGATCTGCTTCTGTGCCTTGAAGGGGAGACTGAAGGTCACCCTAAATGTTCCTTGCGTAAGTTCCAGCAAAGCAGAACTAAAGATCATAAGTGATCATTTGCTGCTCTTGTTGTGTTTATGCAAATGAACAGGATAAATTAAAAATGAACTTAATGCTGTCCCTTTAATGACAAGGAGGGTAATCTTAGGGAGAAAAATCACGATTCAAAGAAGATCACAATGCCCAGTGGTAGACTATATAAAGTAGTGCAACTAACCGTCTTTAAAGTTTCTTTTCATTTAAAATTTGTTTTCATTTGAAAGTTAAACTATGTCTGTGGCATTATCAAAGATGTTTAATTTACAGGCAAGAAGAATGTCAAATGCCTTGCAACTGGATGTCTTTCTGATAAGACAGTCCTACAGATTTAGAGACTTGTATGTGGGTTATGTTACATAAATTAACATGTGTTTTTTGTTTTCAAAGGGCATAAGCCTATGATCTCATTACCTGAGTGATTGTCTATACGTATAGGCCTCACTTAATCCTGTCTGCATTGCTGCCTCCTGAGACTCAATGGTTTGGCTGAACTAAGTGGCTGGGTTGGTGAAGAACGGGGTGGTCTGTGGGCTTCACTTTAAAACTGGTTTCTCTTTTCTATCCTAATGTCTTGGACAGAAAGAGCCCAGAGGCCTGAGAGGGGGGAAACCTAAACTATTTCCCTCAGCCCAAACTAAGTATAATGGGCAAAAGGGTTTTGGACAGGTGAGATGTACCTGGCATACCTTCCTCCAAAGAAACCCTTCTTTTCCCTAATGTGGGACATTGAAAAATTAATACCTGTCTTTTGTCATCTAGTGGTTACGGATTCAATGATGTCCTTTAACCCTGTTGCCCCCAGAATACAACAAGGATGCCAGCCTGTTAAACCAAGCATGCTGTTGTCCAGAGACAGCCAACCAACCTGGAGTCTGCACGATCCTTCCCCATGTGGGAAGGCTACCCTCCCCTCCACACCCCCACTCTTATTAGGGATTTCTTGACCCAAGGGTAGGTAGGACGACGACCATGTCCAGCTTGAAGCAGCTAGAGGAGCTCGAGACCTTCGTCCATTGTCCTTTATAAGATTGTAAAGGGTCTTAAGTCTGAGAGGGAGGGATTGTTATTTTTTATTGTTAAAATATTTAACTAATTAATTAATTATTTTTAAAAAAGAAGAAGAATATATGAAAGGGTGCGGTGGGAGAGCTGGTATGTACGACCCATGGGCATGGACTTGGAGAGGGGATTGTTGGGGAAGGGGAGTGCTGGGCGGAGGGGAGCAAAGGGGAAAAAATTGGAACTATTGTAACAATATAATCAATAAAATATACCTAAAAAAAAATAAAAATAAAAAAAAATGATATTGTTTCACAACTTTTGCAAATTACTTTCATGTCAAACTCATAGAAGATAGCTAGATTTCCATATCTCCTTCCACGTTCTATCTGTTGTAATAGGTTGTTTTGAATGAACTATGTGAAAAAGGAGTCCCACACAAATATGCAGTAAGAAAAAAGAAAGTACATGTTAATATTAATAGCCTTTTCAGATAACTGTGGATGTTCTTCTTTGATACTACACCAAAACTTGACAAGTAGGAGTTTGAGTTAGGTATAAATGGAATCTAGTATGACATAAACATTTTGTACTGTTACTTGCTTTTTATAAGGGTCTTTTACCTATAATTTTGTAACACTGACCACTTTGAAAATATTGATTCATTGAGTTCTGAAGATATTCCTAATCTTCATATAATTAATTTATTAACTGATATCAGAGCAAAAACATTCATTAATATCACTATCCCATCAGAAAAATCTTTATGTATTGGAAAGCTGACAAGAGCACAGCAGGTGATACAAGTTAAGCAAAATTTTAATTTTCACTTGACAGCTCAAATTTTTTCATTGGCAACAAATACTGTCAATTGTTTTCCCTGAAGTGACAGGCTCACTTCGGTCACTTTCAAGAAAATGACTTCCAAATATCTAAGTCTAAATAATCAAGTTTTTCTGTTAGTCATTCTTTCAAGTAAAAATGATGTTTCATGCAAAATATGGCTAGTTCAGCTAGCAACTCAAAAAATCATATAAGAGTTTTCCTTGAGAAAATCAATGTACTCTGCATAGGCAGCAGAAGTGCTTTTTACACATTTCCTACCTCATCACACAGAATATTAAAGCAAAGTATACTGAAGGATCAAGATTTAATAAAATTAATTTTTACTGCTTCATCAAGGATACTCAAATAAAATTAGCTTTTTTAAAAACTATGAAAAATACAATAAATAATAATATACTTTGGTGCCACTGCCATTCAATTCTACTAAAATGCCCACAGTTTTACCCACCATGGTTGTAGTACTATCATCATGACCAATGTCAAAGCAGTAGAAAAGAAAAAGTAAATATCACTATGAAAATAGTTTTAATGTCATGTATCCCCCTGAAAAAGTCTCAGGGACCTCCACAGGTCTGTTCACAATTTGAGAACTACTATCTTAAGGAAAACACTTAAGGAAAGCTATGAATAAGTTACCATCCCCAAATCCATACTAAAATAAATATCCTCCAACACAAGAAATATGTGTACATTAAATAGCTGTACAAATTCTTTCCTTTTAACCCAGAATTGACCCAATTTATTCTGAACTGAATTAATACAAATAACAATAAAAATTAATATTTAATGAGCATTTATATATACTAATTCTCTGATATATTTATGCTATAGATGAGGAAACCTGAAGTGGAAAGAGAAGTCACTTGTCCAAGGTCACAATAACAACTACCAATATTTATAGACTCAGTTATTAAGTATTTTGCATACCTCAACTCCTAAACCTTTATCCTTTTTTACCCTTTATTATTCTTTATACAATACCTTTATTACCCTTTTAACAGATGAAAATTTTAATCTAAAAGTAAAGTAACCTGTACAAGGTCACCCAAGTGTTGGAATATCTATACACAAATCCAAATCTGTCATACTCCAACAAGAACACTACGTATTCTCTGCCTCTCTATGCCACACCATCAGTAAGTATATCCTTTGTATATAGATTGATAGTTCCAAGAATCTTATATAGTTTTAAAATCAATTGAGCAAGATCACTATCTGGAATTATTTTTTACTAATCTGATTATCTCTGTCAACAAATGAAACAAAACCTACTTCCTTATAAAATATGATCTAAGTAAATAGCTCATTAATTCACATTATTAAATACTTCTCTGTATATGACAAGCCAATGCAGCTAAGATTAATTACTTTTAAAAACACTCAATACCCAGTGATACTACCCCAGAGAAAACTGAAACCCAGAGAAGAAACTAACTTCTCCCAAATATAAGCCATTCATACACAGTAGAGTCAAAATGAATTTGGACAGACTCTAAAGTCTAAACTCTTCAATCACACAGCCTGCATATTTTTAAGAGGTCTCAGGCAATGACCTAGAAATTACTCAGGGGTTCTGGATACAGAGCTTGATGATAACATATCCACTCCACCTAAGGTAAAAAAGATATGAATCATCTTGTATCTCAAAGACCAAGAGGTTAAAAGAAAGCTGGTGCATGCTGCAAATAAGGAGCCATGTTCTCAGGTGCTTTATGAAAAGCATCCATAAGTAATGTTGTAATAAGTAAAATTCACTTAAAAAGAGGTGTCAAGCATATATCTCTGGGGCTGAGATAAGCTTTCCTCCCTTTAAAAACAAAACAAGAAAAGTCTAGAGAAAATTGTCATCATAGCTACAGGGCTATCTGCAAATTACATCAGATGCCAAGAACCCTGGAATACTGCAAATCTTAGTAAATGGTAGCAGAAATCATTTTCCTGAAATTTTCCTAAACTCTAATCAATCAATAAAATTTTTATATCAACTTAGGATCTGTAAAGGTCAGGGGTTAAGTTCCAATATTTGTTTCTATTTTAAGGGCCTACATTGCAAGATATTGCTTAATATTATACCCTAAGTGAGTCAGGGAAGGAATGAAAACCTATACAGCTCAATTCACCATTATAACGTGTGTAAGTCAACTTTTGGGAAGTATAAACATCGTGAAACTGAACAAAAAAGTGTGCCTTTTTTTTTTTTTCTTTTTTTTTAAGTATTCTCAAGGAGTTCCCACACACATTTGACATTTGACAGGAAGGTGACAAAATGGAAGGCTGTGGTATACCACCATAAAAGGGTAGGCAGAACAAGCAAGAAATGAGCAATTATACTTGTCACAGAATACAACATTCTGGATTCCCTCTGTGGCAAAGGAAAAAAACTACCGAGCAAACTTTACTTCCTCCCATCAATGATTCCTAGCATGACCAAAGGAAAGAAAAAAAAAAGGTTCACAATCTCATAATGTAAAAACAGCTGACGAATATACTGAAAAAAAAAAATCATGATTGAGGTCATGTCCCTTGACATGCATCATTTACACTAAGGATTCCCCCACTTATCTGAATTAATTTCATGTACCTCATCTCATTCAGATAATTGAAGCTTTCCTTTTAGAGTTGTAGAGTGTTTACCTCAACATAATTAGTAAACTGTCCACTTAAAAATACCACTACAAAAATTACACCCCCTCCTATACACACACACACACATACTGAACTACCATTAAAAGTATGAGATTTTTGGCCTTCAAGGGAAACTTAATTCATAAGTCCTCTTTAAACTTGGGGAAGGAAATACACTTACAGGTCCAGGAAGCACAGAGAATTCCAAAAAAACTGGACCCAGGGAGAACCACTCCAAGACACATTATAATCAAAATGTCAAAAATTAAAGATAAAGAGAGAATCTTAAAAGCAGCGAGAGAAGAAAAGAATCATGTACAAAGGGGTCCCAATTAGACTATCAGCTGACTTCTCAAGGGAGACCCTGCAGGCAAGAAGGGACTGGCAAGAAATATTCAAAGTAATGAAAATCCAAAACCTACAACCACGAATACTCTATCCAGCGAAATTGTCATTCAGAATAGAAGGGCAGAGAAAGTGTTTCCAGGACAAAATAAAACTGAAAGAGTTCATTAGATCCAAACCACTGTTATATGAGATGTTAAAGGGACTGGTTTAGAAAAAGGAGGATCAAAACTATGAAATCTAAAATGAAAACTGCATCACAAGAAACAACAGAAGCTAGGGAATTGAAACAAAGGCAAACTAAACAGGCAACGAGAATGGAAAAAGAACTATAGGTATGGGGAGCATATTGGGGGGAGGTCAACAGGGAGGGGGAACGGGGAGAGGGAGGGAGATGATATAGGAATTAAGGATCATGGTAGGAGGGAATGGAATAGACAGAGAGAGGTTGAGAAGAACTATATGCACAACTAATGGACAAGGTCTAAAAGGGGGGGACAACTGGAGGGAGGGGGGCCACAAGGTGGAGGGGAGCAGAGGGAAGGGAAATTGGGACAAATGTAATATCATAATCAATAAAACACATTAAAAAAAATTAGCACAAGAAATTCTACAAGAAAAGTTATGGTCATTACCTTTTTAATATAGAGTGTTAGCATTACTTGTTAAAAGGCATAGTAATTTGGGTATTCAATACATGACTACTGTTCTGAAATCAAATTAAAGGTTTATACTACTGAAAGAGTTTGATGACTTGCCTCAATACAATAATTGGAACTGTATAGACCACAAAATCAAAGAGGACTCTCCTTTTTATGAACAGGCATTTAAGGGTATTTAATGAGAATTTACTCTTTAGTATACAATTACTAATGAACAAAAATAGGGCCATTAAACTCATTTCTTTATAGTGCCATAGAACTTATATGTGAAAGAAATATAAAATAATATATACGTACATATTAATCAAACTCAAGAAAAATTGAAATGTGGAACACCTAACATACATGGTGAAAATTATATACTTTTCTTCTTCTTAAATTCCCTGCCAGATGACTGATGAAGCTATTTTATAAGAATATGCTTATAATTTAAAATAAAAAGACTCTCTACTAATGGTGAAATGTCTAAACTTCTTGTATGAACTCTAAATTTCTATTATGAGTTGGTTTCCCATACTGATAACAGATTTACTGTTAGGATGAATTTATATCAAATCACTATTTATTTATCACCTGCTATGAGCTGAGTACTGAGGACACTACCACAAACAGAACAGATTTGGTCCCAATACTCAGGGTACACATAGTCTAGAAGGAAACACAGATAATGTACACATGTGTTACAGGAGAATATAACAGGTATTTAGTAAAATGAAAGTTTAAAACTAAGAGAAGACTGGGGTAGAAAAACAAACACTTGAAAATAATCAGTTGCCGTTGAAACTGGATGAAAATCACCCATTAAGTGCCTGAGGTAAAAAGACAGAGAACCCAACAGCAAGGTAGTCAGGAAAGGAGTCAAAGTAATGACTGGAGGAGTACAGAGTGTTCTAGAGTGCCTGATGCAAATGAAAAGTTGACCCTTCAAAAGGGCTCAAATGATAACAGCCCAAGAGCCATGTTCTCAGCTGGCCTGTCCTCAGTATCAAAGGCATCAATCGAATGAGTGTGGGTGGAGGAGGCAGTATCAACAGTTATTGTGGCTCTGCAAGTTTTGCCCTATGTTGAACAAAGACACCAGTATAGACTCTGGACAAGAACAGATCCCAGCTCCCTGAGGGGAGAAGAGATGGCAAGCAGAGGAAAATGGCCAAGCTGTTAAGAGGCTTAAAACAAAGGTCCAGGTCCACAAGGGATCTGAAATACAAAAAGGAACTACACAAGAAACATTAACTCAATGGACTTGTTAACACTCACTAAAGAAAGACTGTGGAACTGCTTCTCTGGTTACTTTTAAAAATAAACATTTTAAAAAAAGTTATCTGTTTAAATGACTTAACTGTGACCTTCACATGTGGGAGTAAAGGGCTAAATAGTCTTACTATTTCTTACTAATTGATTCTAGATCCTAATTCCATCTAAACCTAAGTTGGTATAGTCTAGAAGTTTCACACACACTTCACTAAAATGTTTATACCATATAGTTCAAAATTCCTAATGAGTACAGTGTTTCTAAAAATGAGAATCTCATAGTCAAGAGTACATGCCAAGGGTACAATGAGACACACTACCTCTGTGAGCAATAACGCTCAGGGCACCAGAATAATTCCAGATCCCACCTTCTGAAGAAGATGGGAGTATTAATGTGTATTCAGTCTATTTTTTTTTTTTTTTTAGTATATTTTACTGATTATGCTATTGCAGTTGTTCCAATTTCTTTTACCTTTGCCCCACTCCATCCATTTACCCCCCTACCCTCCAGCAACCATACCCCCTTTAGTTCATGTCCATGATTCATGCATGTAAGTTCTTTGGCTTCACCCTTTTCTGTACTGTTCTTAACATCCCCCTGTCTATTTTGAGCCTACCAATTATACTTTATGTTCAGTCTTAAAAATCAATTTAAGAACTGGGTGGAAGAAACATCACTGACAGTGGGTAGGCTGTGTAGACTAGCACTGACATATGAACCAGCATTGAGAGAGATATAATTATTTGATCCCTATAAATTAAACACCATCCTAATCTACTGTACAATTGTTTTTAATAGTGTCAGTAGAAAGTAAACTGCATGGAGTCCAAAGATGATGTTCCTATAAAGGATATTATTTATATGATTACATATTCAAATAGGAATCATTCTATGGAATTGGCACTGCATTTGCCCAAACATTATCTGCCAAGGCTATTCAAAGGGTGGAGTGGTGGTACTTTCTGAAAGAAATACTAGACAATTTTCCTTATTACTTTTTTAAAGTAAACAAAACATGCTATTCTGTTCTATTAAAGAACAAGGAGATAACACTTAGAGAAAAAGAAAATACAATGGGTTCATTGTGTTTTGTTTTTAAACAGCATCACCAACATGAAGAACGATATATCAAACATAGCCTAACACTGTAAAATATCATTTCAAAACAGATTACCAAGGTAGTCTGAACTCCCAGTCATGTTTATTACGAAGGTCTGTTTGCTGAAAAGTATATCCTTATAAAGTGAAATCAAGGCTTTAATTAAAATGGCCCTACAGTAACAATTAGGGTTATTCAACTCATGGTATCGAACTTTGCTTCCAGTGGAAAATTCAGTTTTTAGCTTGACTGAGGTGTTCTACCAAAAGATTTAAGTAATGGTGTCCTTTCCCAATTTCACAATGAGTAATATATGTTAAAAAACAAAATTCTCAATTTTTTTCTAATATATTTGATACCTGCTATCTTTCAGTACTGGAATTCAGCCTACTAGAGTATCTGATTCAACACAAAAACAGAAATGAAGTATTTCAGGTTTACAATGATTCACAACTTTCAGGCCATTCTGTTATGGTCTTAAGTTTGGTTAAACTGAAGACCACAAGCATTTACAGAATATCCACTACACTTGACACAAGGCATACAGAGATACAACAAGGTTCATCTTTCATGTAGCCCCCACCAGGGAAAGTGCACACAAACCGAGAAGTATTTACTAAATGCCTACACTAAACACTGGGATGTGGGAGACACAAAGAATTCAGCCCATCCCAGCAAGGGCTTCAGGGATTCTGCATTTGAGGACCACTAGTGATGATGCTGGGGATGCTGGAATTTGATTACTACATGTGTACAGGACCTTTATTCTTAATTAATACCATGGTTATAAACATCGCAACACTCTTGAAATGTCAATCTCCTAGGATTGACACAGACTATCAGAATCAAGAATATGAGTAAACATTACTGAAATAAAAATAATTACTAAATTCAAGCTAACTGGAAAGTAGTTTCAATTGATAGAATGTAAACATTTCTGAACTATAATTAATTTGTATCATTTGCTTCTAATGGGTCCAAATTACAAATTAAGGCAATTACTGAAAATGGGAAAAATAAAAATTTAGTAATTACTTGGCTTTTTATAAGATACCATAATCAAAACAAATTTTTGTACAAGAATATCCACTGGGGAGGTCAGAATTATCTACTTAAGTATCTAGTTAATAAGGTCTATTAGTTCTATTCAGCTCCTGTTAAATCTCTTCAAAAAACTTTCTAATTAATTTCTCCCTATAAAATAATGGGGTTGGATTAAACTGCCAATGTTCCTCACAAATAGAAAATTCTGTATTTCTGTGGTCCTGTAAAATTAAAACATCAATGCAGTTTCAAAACGGGAGTAAAGAAGCCATCTTCTTAAATTGGTAATGCCATAAAATTCACTGTTTCCTACCTTATTTCAGCATCATGGTTCAGATTTTACCAATTCAGTTTCCAAGTTTGGCAAATAAGTTTCATGAATCAAACGGTACTCTTCCAACCCTCAATTCTAAAATCGCTTCATTAAATATAAAATACTACGGAAAATACGAAACAACGGGGAGTGGGAGCTGAGGAAAATCTATTCCACTTCAGACCTGGAATACACTCATTAAAATTCAATACTGCACTTGGTTTGTGGGTTCCTACAAGAAACTCCTGCCAGGCTTTACCTCAAGGTTAAACAGGTTAAGAGAATCCAATAAAATGGCTCTACTGAATTATACTGGACTTCTTTTTACCAGCTCCTTCACCTGACCACAATGTTGAGCTTTAAAATCAACTTAAGGGGTAACACCAAATAACCAGGATGGGCCATGGCACATGGGGGCTGCATTCTGAAACCCACCTCGTATGGAAAATCACCATCAACTCACGTTTTCCATTTCAAACTGTGATACAGGTGGAGGAAAAAGTGTAAAGCCTCCTCTTTGAACCTCCTCGAGGCGCTAACTTAAGAATTATCTCAAAGATAATCTAATGCAGCACAGTTTTCAGAAGACTCTAAAAGTTGTATTTGGGAGATTTTTTTTAAAAAACGCCCTCGGGACCAAAGGTTAAATGAATATACGTATTGGGTACACATGGCTGGATTTACATGACTTCGATTAAGAAAGCCTTTCCACCACCGCATCCTGATCAAAGTTAAGTACACGCTGATTCCTGAAAGGAGGGGTTCTGGAGGGCAGAGCGAGGCCTTCAGTCCGTGCTGACACAGAGGAGGAAAGAGCTGGTTAGGTGAGAAAAGTTAAGGGCCCTAACGGGGTCAGGCGGAAAGGGACCATCGGCCCAGCAGTGTAGTGGTTGGCGAGGAGGCCCCTCCGCCTACTCAGGAAAACCCGGGAACCCTGCTTCCCTTCTCCCTGCACGAAGGTGACGCGCCCCACCCGCCCTTCGGTCAAGAGCGACGGTGCCGGACCGCGGGAAGCCATGCAGAACGCAAGAAAATGAAATCAGAAAATGGCCAGCATGCAGGACGTCCGTCTGCAGTGTGTGCCGCGCTCCGATCGCGGAACCAACGACAGCAGAGGAAGCGCAGCGCGTGCGCCCGGAAAGAGCACCCGCCCACGCGATCCTCAGCTCCGCCCACCCAAACCCCGCCTCCCCCACCCCCTGGGCCTCCCCAAGCCGCCGCCCCCTCCTCAGTCCCTCCGGGAACTCCGTGCCGCGCGTCCCCGCGAGGCGGGCGCCGGAGAGGGGAGGGGCCGCGCTTCCCGCCTCCCTCGCTGGCCAGCGCGGCTTCCCAGCCCGGAGCTCACTCACCTCCTCCTCCTCCTCCTACTCCACCGCCTCCTCGGCTCCTCCTCCTCCTCCTCGACTCACCCTCCTGGCCACCGGCACGGCACAGCCGGCGACGCACTGACGCCGTGCCCCTCCCCCGCGGCCGCCGCGGCCAGTCGCCCCTCCCGGCCCGCGGTCGCAGGGACCTCGGGGCACGTCAGGCGCAGGCCCCGCCCCTAGATCCGCCCATGTACTCAAGTACCGTCCCCTGTTTGGCCGGACACTGCGGCGCGGTTCCTGACTCAGCCTTAGCTCCCGCCCGCGCGAGGGCTGCCTCCTCGGTGCACGGCCAGCGCTTCTCTCCTCACCATCCCACTCTAAGGGCCCCGCTTCGCTTACTCCTCCCCGCACGCCCTTTCCCATCTCTCGTCAGCACCCCACGCCCGTCTTGTCCCTTCAGCTCTTTTGTACCTACCTTCCCCAGTCCTTTAGGCTTGTTGTATATTGCGCCTTCTCTTTAATTCTGGAAGTTCTCTGCACATTAGGTCAGCCTCGGCTTCCTCTTGCAGTTTTCCTGCGGGTCACTTCTCTCCGCATCCGGGTTCCTCTCCCTGGCCTGCCGGAGCCTCAGGATCCCCGCGCGTCCCCGGCTCCTTCCGCGCCACCTCTACCTGCTGTGGAGCTCGCACCTCCTCTGCGCCTGCTTCGCCAACGCGTCCTAATTTGCCTCCCTCTGGCCCCCTCCTGGAACCCCGCTAACGGAATCTGTCATTCCTTTACTTATCCTTTTCGTTCTGACTACAGCCACACACTTCAGAGACAGTTTGGGTGTTCGAGAATTGCGTGTTCGCTATTCGAGTTATAAGGAATTAAAAATTACAAAGCAAAGCGATAGTAGTGGTGACCATCTTTGACTCACATAGTTCCATCTATACTTTCTCTCAATTGACACTTAAATTTTAAGGAATGGATGTTTCTATTGAGGTTTACAATTCACAAATTCTGAATTTTTTCTCTGCAACCTAACCTCACTTTGGCTCTTTTATTTAGAAAATTCAGTCAGTAGAAAAAGCACCAGGACGTTTTAGGTCTCATTTTTTTACATATAAAGTGAGGAATTTGTCTTTTCTGTGATTCTGAATTAAAAGATTTTGTATTTGGAATGAGGCTGTGGGTTAAATGAGTCTGGAGAAGGCAAAACATTCAAATGTATTGTAACTGGCAGTCTGGTAACTTAAATTTTAAAACTGCTCCTTGGAAGAGTTAGGCTGTGGTGTGGCTGGTGTTGACATGCGTTAACATACCGGAATGAAGGAAACTGATTAGGCCTTTGGAGTTACATTCACAAGTTGCTTTAAAGTATGTGAGTAGACGTTATTATCCTTAAATTGAAGAGTTAGAACTCTCTTCCATTCTAAACAAAATACGGGCTCTATGTGGACCTTCAAAGTTTAAAGCCATTGTAAATTGAACAACAGCATTGCAAGTATATGAAAGCCTAATAAACCATCTGTCCATCCATTTTAACACATTGGGAAAAAGAAAAGTGTAAATACCAAAAGCTGAAAGCAAGGGTTTCTAACTACCCACAAAACTAGTAAATCTTATCCCTCAGAACAAGTATATGAAAAATTCCAAAGCCATGGCACCCATTTCATTGATATGGAATCAGAATCATGCAATTTTATAATTGAATTATCTAGTCTTAATATCCTCGAGAGTCTAATCTTTTCATTTTACAGATGAAGAACTAACACCAAGAGGGGGTAAATTGCTTGCTCAATATTACCCAGACTAATTGGAAACAGAGCCAAGATTGAAGCTCAGATCTCATCTCATGTACCTGCCAACATCTGGCTTATACTTAGCAGTTACATATAGTTATTCAACATCAGAGGTCTTTGACTTTGCTGTTTTACCTACGTGGTCTGAGTGATGTATAAAATTGAACTCAGCACTAACTAGGAATGTATCGCAGTCAGAGGCCATTTTGTCCCACTGGTTTCAAGGATTTATGTTGCACAAGCTCCATCTAACCTAATCAGGGTTCATCTTCATAATCCAGGCAATTTTGGCCAGGCCTCTGGAGCCATGTTCCAACCCAACACCTTTATCCTAGGAGGTGCCAAGAACTGCCCATGATTGTAAGAATTATAAATTCCCCATTGTCGGGAACATTACTGGGGAGGAAAATATGGAACATAAAATGATAAATAATTCACCATTAATAACCAAAGATTCAATGCTAAAATCCAAATCTTAAGCTGGAAGTTATCCATGTAAATTAAGAGAAGACTTCTTAAATGGACAAAAAAAAAAAAAAACTGTTGAATTTGGATTGGTTGATAGGAAAAGGGTAAAGGAAATTGCTTGAACGAAGGCACTAAGAAGAAAATAAGTAAGCTAAAAATGGGAAAGAGGAGACCACATGAATTAAAATGAGATTTTGTTTAATTTATTTTATTTTTTAAATTCTCACCTGAGGATACTTTTATTGAGAGAGAGAGTGAGAGAGAGAGAGAGAGAAACATTGATGTGATAGTGAAATATTGACTGGTTGCTTCCTGTATACGCCCCAACTGGGGATCAAACCCACAACCTAGATGTGCCCTGACTGAAAATCAAACTCACAACAAACTAACATTTAAGAAATACTATTAAAAAATAAATAAAACTAGTATTTTACAATATTTCAGCCATGGCTGAAGAGGGAAACACCTTACCCAAGTTTTTGGATTGAGGCTCAAACTGAAACAAGCCAAATAAAAATATCAGAGCTCACCAAGCAGCAGCACCCATGGGGAAGCCAGTAACCAGAACAAGGTGGGCTCCAACCAACTGGAACACCAGGCCAGGGCAAAATGCTTATTTTAGAAAAAATAGAAAACTCAGCTGAAGTGAAAAGGTAGAACCGTTGATATAGGGTCCTGAATTTTAGCCTGAGACTTTTAAACTTAACCTAATAGGAGATCATTCTATTTGCACTTGGCAGGGGAAGAGGGATGAAGACAAGACAAGAGACCATAACCTGGTTCGATTCTGAAGTAGTAAGTCAGAATTAAAAAGAAATGTTAGACATAAATGCCACTAAGAAAAAAGGTGAGTTCAGTGAGTGTACATAGGGATCAAAGAAGAAGTCCAAGATGATTTTAGGATTGTAGCAAAATGCAATACCAGTATCCATAGACCTGAGTACCTTAGCCTTGGAAGATGATCAGCACTCGAAAGATACAGACTATTAATTGTTAGAGAAGGTAGCAAGAAATTTTCCCAAGGTATACCTTCCTATTCTTCACATCCTCATTCCAGAAAACTTTAGTTCTCTACTCAAATTGAATTAGAAGGTAAGAAAGAAAGCTGTCACTCTGTAATGGGCCCTTGTGCTGGTGTTTTATGGTCGACCTGTTTTTATTTCCTTTGCTGTCCTACTGATGTAAAAGCGTTCTGTGTGCAGTATATAATGTTACAGTTGGAAATAAACTAGTAAGTGTTTGTTAAATACATACCAAATGCTGCTCAGGATTCTGCTAGGTCTGAAGGGCTGGAAAAGTATGAAAGGGGCCTCAGCCTTGCACAAGTTTATAATCTGGTTGGTTAAAAAAGGTCAATGCACCTGACACCTTGGAGAATAAATTCCATAGACAGTGAGAACAACCTGTAAAGTGTGCTTGTACAGAAATAATGATGAATAGGGTTGAATGGGATGGAAATGTTATAATCTATAGTGTTTTTCATTAATCTTTAATCACTGTTCTAGGTTCTGGAGGTTAAGCAGTAAAATAAGAAGTGCCTGCTCTCATGGTGCATAAGTTCCCTTAGGGAGAGACAGGAACAAATACACAACTATCAAATAGTAATAATTGCTCTAAAGAAAATATAATGTGAGGGTTTCAAAATGATTATCTGGACAGTAAGTTATACCTTTCTGAGGAATATTTAAACAATGATTTGAATGAAAGAAACAACCAGTCATGAGATGATCTGCAGAAGAGCAGTTCAGAGAGTAATCTAGTGCTAACCCTAAGGAGAGGTCAATCTTAATGTGTTAGAGACTGAAAAAGGCACGTGCTCCTGGAGTGTAAAAAGCCAAGAGGAGAGCCAAAAGAAGGGAAACAGGAGAGGTAAGTCAGTCCTTTAGATGAGAAGAGATTTTAAGGTCAGGTTAAAGTATGGATATCTGGAAGATTAGTCACTCTGGAACTGTGGATTAGAGGAGGGAAGGATTAGGATCTGGGCCTGTGTGATCATCTGGGCAGAAGATGATGTGAGCTAGACAAGGTTAGTGGCAAGGCTAGCGAGGAAGACAAAAATGTCAAGGAGATCAAGTATTGGGTATTTATGAGGGGTGGTAGGTTGTGTTAGTTGGGGAGAGTTCACAGTGTCAAATGCAGCAAAAAAGGTCAAACAGAATAAACAGTAAGTAAAAGCTAGTATAGTTAACAAGAAAATGTCATGTATGTCCTCCAACAGAAGAATTTCCATAAGGTAGAGTAGAAATGGAGGCAGTGAACTTTGTAAATATCAGTGCAACTTAAAATGTACAAAGCATATGTACATTTTATTTACCTTTGAAGCCCATTTATATTTGGGATACTATTAAATTTTTAAAGCCCTTTAAACATTCCCAGCCAGATCTAAATTTATGTCTCCATACTGAAGGGAAAACAAACTTATACCATAAAGATATCTTACGTGTTTTTCTGGGCCAAAAATCAGTCACATCAATGACTCCCTGCTTTAAATGCAATCAGAGAAAGTTCACTCGACTCCTGGGATATGACAAGAATCTAACAGTAGAAATGCTAAGGTAGAACCATATTAGTTCTCATTCCATTACTGCCCCCTGTCAGGTCTAAGTCATGTGGTCTGCGTATATTACCCTGAGCATATCACATAATCTTACTGAATTCCAGGTTTTCCTTAGTAAAGAAGAGGAACCTCTCAGATTTTAGGTTTATAGGCATACAGGTTAGCACTTCTATAAAAGGGAAACAAATATGTCTCACAGATCCACATGAACAACTATGATTTTGCAAAGTCTTTCCAAAAAGACAACTTGATGTTCTTCTGTTCAACAAATTGCAAGACAATTAACAAGTAATCTTCTTTCCCTGGAAATAGATTAGACTAGTTTGGCAGTCAGAATGAAAGGAGAAACTCAAATCCCCTCCATTTTTAACTATGCAGGATGTGCATCTCAAGGAAATTGAGCCTAACTCTGGCTAAGTTGTGTCCACACATGCATGTGCAGGCTTTCTCCCAATCATCTGATGCAGGTGGGTAAAGTGTGTTAATTTGTTAGGTGTTATTGAAAACTAGAATGCTATTAGCACTCTTTTTTATTTGAAATTTACTTCATTTGGGGGACCATCGGGAGAAGTTAATCTCTTGGGATAGTTTGGAAAGCTTCATTAAATTCAGTGAAGGAAAAAGAAGTGTAAATTATTCTAAAAATAATAATGAAATTTACTATGTTTAATTTGCTGGCCCAAATGCTTCTCAAGTTAGTAGTGACCAAGGATTCCTAGCACTAACAAACAATTACCATATTGCTGAAATCAATACCTTATTTAGCCTGAAGAGCTTTCTTGTTTTGCGTGCTAAAGAGGCCAAAAACATCAGTAGCCCAGGAAGCATAAAATGTACTCTCTGTTGATAAAATGATCTCTTTAAATTATGGTTTAGCTAGCTATACCAACACTATAATGTGAGGGAATTGGCTTTATCTCTTTTAGCTTCTGACCTAGACACAGAAACATTTTATACGTTGGTTCGTCCTATAGCTGTTATCAAGAATAAATTCATGTTTTTGTTTAAAAACAAAGAAAGCTTATATAATCTTTCCTCATGATTAGTCCTTCCAGTAATTATCTGTTGTTTGCAACCAGTGTCAGCCTATCAAATTCAGATGGCAAAAAATGTTTGATCTGCAGCGATGTGATTTAGAAGACTGTGTGCATGGAAGGTATAGCTATGCACATACAGAGAACATATTTATCTAATTTGACTGCCAGTGATTTAATTAATGTTTGTCAAGCACTTTAAACATGGAAAGAACTCCGAAAGCTGAGAGCTATTACTCATAATCATTTTTCCTATTTGTTGAACTAAAATTAACATACAAATGTGATACTTTTATGGTATCTTTGAGAGATATGCTCCTATTCTAACAAACCAATTGTACTGTACTTTAAGAAAGTCTCATTAAAACTTGAAGACTCTGATTTCTGAAAGTAAAGCTTCACGCTGGTTGGTTATCATCCATCAGTAGATTTTGAAGCACACAAGCTAAATAAACAACAGTGACAGCTTGGGGGAGTGCATGCACCTGTTTATTGAGAAGATGTCAACAGGGGCAAATCTAAAATAAGAATGCGTACCACAACCTGATTTTCAAGAAGTTTTTGTGCATGCCTACACTTAAAATTAGCCATGTTATCTACTTTTTTCTTCTAATTTTCTCTCCGAAGAATAACAGCTGATGAGCACGAAGCTTCAGTAACAAGCTGAAAGGAAAAGAAATAATGGAAGGACCCTATTTTGGAGCTCAAAGGAGAAGCAAACATGATGTTTTCCTTTATTGCTTTTTCTCCAAGTCAAGTACAGGAGCAATTGGCAAAAAAAGAAAACTTGAAGAGAAAGTAAGTGGTCTGGACAAAGGCCCTGATTTAACATGATTCTCCAGAGGGAAATTTAGCAGTACTGCATTCATACCTGCAAAGGGCTATTGGGATATTTGTCCAACTTCCCAGGACTATAGGGCGGAATGAACTCATATGACTTGTTTTCGAATTTTGGTTTAATTTCATTTACATTCCAATCCCCTAAAGACAACTTTTACATTCAGTGGATAATCTTCTGTCCATGTTCTGCATGTAATTCACATATCAATATTTTAGTAGAAGAAGCCTGATTAAGGCACTATTTCTACCTCAACTCTACTAAGCTAAACTTGACACATGGGCCTGAGAATCTGTCCTTTCAACAACCTTCCCCATGGTTTTATATTTACTAATGTTTGAGAAAGACTTATAGAAGAAATAGCACTTACCTTGTCTGGACCATTCTTAGCACAGATCTTACTTTTAGTAATCAGATGTGGCAGGGTCAATGGTATTTATAAAACATTATGTGGCTCTCTTATATTTTCCTCTTGTATAGTTAGGTTAGGGCCATGTACCTAGTACTAACGAGTAAACTTGAGGAGAAATGAAGTTTGTCACTTCCAGCAAAGGTTCTTAGGAGGAATTTTTCTTCCTGCTCCTGTAGTGCTGGGAACCTCATTTTCTAGGTGGTATAAGAATAAGAAGGAAGTGCCCTCACATCCTCAGGAGCTTGTATGGAGGATAACTAGACCATCAAGAGATTTCTTATGAGCTAGAAGTAAACCTTTAACAGTTGAAGAGCTGAGTGGTCTGGTGGTGTTAACTACACTAGGGTGTGTAGCCTATTCTGAAGAATACAACCCTGAAGAAACATTTTAGCTTCGGACCTTATAGCAGCAGTAAAGGAATAATGAAATAAATGGTACATAATTTACTAAATATATTATTTAATTACAAATGGATATACAAAAATCACAAATAGTATGTTGTGTGGTAGAAACAAATGTTCTTTACATAGTTCAGTTTGGGCTTTACTTTTCAATCTTCCTCTAAACTAATCAGTGAAATCTGTAAACTGCTATGCCTAGGAAAAATATATTTGTCCTTGCCATGCCTAGCTCCTCTTCTGTTCTTTATCCTGGTTATATACACCATTAACAGTCCACCCTATGGTCACTTAGATGTATAGGGTTCCCAGTCAGAAGTGGATTGATTACTTACTTGCATTTGCTGCTTAAAGTTCACTCCTTACATGCATCAACTAAATGTCTGTCACATTAGTCACTTATATTTCTAACTCATTTCTGCCCAGATGTGTGCAATGCTGAAAACAGAGAGAATCCCTTCTCTCTGTACTTTGGATGTTGTCCTCACATACCTGGGTCCAGCACCTATGGGAAGAATGAATCAGATAGTGTTGGTAGAGGGAATTAATGACGGAAGAACTTTCATAAAGACCATATAGTTTGCAGAAGGTACTGATCCATACTACTTGCTCATCTACTCTTGAAGCTTCTCTTGGAGAGCCATAGGCCAGATTTTGCTATTGCATCATTTCAAAAATTACTGTTCAAGAGCTACATACTAACAAAAAGAAAGGGCAGCAAAACTCCTCCTTTCATGGGTTCCCAAGCACTACGGAGACTCTTTTATCAGTAACTATGCCCTTACTTACCAATCTTATAGCTGCTGCAAATCTTTTTGTGAAACAAAGGGGAAATAAACACATACAAGCAAGCTACAGTTTACTTCTCCCATGAGTATAGGACAGTTAATAACATTTTTTTCTATTTTAACGCATCATCTTTTCCTTAGTTCACAGACCAAATACCAAAATAGAGTACTGTATTCTTTTTCCTGTTGCTTTTTCAATAATTCCTGAACAAATCCACATAACATCCCTGCAGTCCAGTAGAAAAGCCATGTGAAATGAACTCACTGAAATCTTTTTCAGTTCTATTTGGTATGTATTTGTCCCATTTTCAAATGGGGCCATGCTGCTTTTGTTCCTATAGAAAATAAGTTATGATTTAAGAAAACTTTACAAACGGGAAGCTGATCTTGATGTTATCAAACTTCCTTCTTTTCTTTTAGCAGAATGTTTGAGAAAGTGCCAACTTTTCAACATCTGATTGCATCTGAAAATTAATTCTCATGAAACTATCTGACCATCTTTAACAGATGATATATTACTCTCTGAACAGTTAGCACCTACATCGGTCTCTGCATAATGAAATAGTAAGACTGCATCAAATGTTTTAGCTGCTATGATGATGCCATTACTGACTGTTCCATGTTCCCCCATTTTTAGAGAGGGATGTACACTGGTATAAACTGAGGCATCCATATTCTTTTGTGGTGAGTGTTAGCCAGAATACCATTTTTGTCCCGACTGTCACTGGGTGGTTTTATAATTAGAGGATTCACTCTGAAATGAAAGTCTGAGGTTGATGAGGCAGAACCAGCTATCTTTTAAAGGGAAATTCTTCTTAGTACAAAATATTGGAGGATAAACAAAATCAATTTTTGCAGGCAGATTAACCAAGTTGTTCATTATTGTAGTAAACATTGAAGAAATCAAGGGGATGGGTTATATTTGAAGGAGTATGGTCTAATTTATGTACAATAATTGTTCATACTAGCATTCTCATAGTTTGGGTAGTGACTCATTTTGTTCTTTGTGACCTTTGTTCTCCAGGATTGGCTACTATTAAAAAGTAAAAGTAATAAAAATAAAATAGGAGTTTACCAGGCTAACTTCACGTTTTTAAAAATATCTGAACATCAAGGGTAAAGCAAAGACTATTAATGTTAAGTGAGCTGGTACCTTTACATCTTTAGAGTAGGTTTGAATATTTGGGAAGTACTGTTTTTCCTAAAGGACATTTAGTAAGATATATTTTGGTGACATATTATTTTAGCAGTAAAAAAGGGGGAGCATGGGACTTCTGGCCAAGATGTAGGCATAGGTAGACATGCTGCATCCTCCTCACAATGAAGAAGAAATTTATAACTCCCTCAAAACTAAAAAAAAAAAAAAAACCCAGAAGATCCAGAAAACCAAATTTCATGGAAGTTCAACAAATAAAGAAATAATTAGGCAGAGAAGTAGGAGGGGTGGAGCTACGGCAAAGAGGACACAGTGTCCTGGAAAAGGGGCAAGTGACATTGTTCTCTCTCAGGCCCCTCCCACTCCCCCACATATAGTGCCACAATGTGATGAAATGGGTCACCAGCACTGACAACTACTTAAGGCTCCACCCCTTACAGTGTAACAGTTGTGACAGCTCTACCTAAGACACAGAGGCAAACATAGAAAGCTGTCAAGATGAGGAGACAGAGAAGTAGGGCCAAAAGTGGATGCAGATCAAGGTTCCAGTGGAAGAACTAAGTGATGAGGAGATATCCAACCTAACAGATGCACAATTCAAAACGCTGGTGATAACGATACTCACAGACTTGACAGACATGATTAAACATGACAAACGTATAAGGAAAGAAATGAAGGCTATGCTAAATGAAACGAGGGAAAATCCACACAAAACCAGTGATGAAGGGAAGGAAATCTGAATTCAGATCAATGAATTGGAACATAAGGAAGAAATAAACAGTCAACAAGTACAGAAGGAGGAAACAAGCATTGAAAAAAATGAGAAGAGGCTTAGGAACCTTCGGGACAACTTTAAATGTGCCAACATCTGAATCATAGGGGTGCCAGAAGGAGAAGAGGAAGAGCAAGACATTGAAAAATTATGTGAAAAAATAATGAAGGAAAACTTCCCTAATTTGGTGAAGGAAATAGACATATAAGTCCAGGAATCACAGAGAGTCTCAAACAAGCTAGACCCAAAGAGGACCACACCAAGACATGTTATAATCAAAATGCTAAAGATTAAAGAGCAGAGAAGACAGTTACCTACAAAGGGGTACCTATAAGACTGTCAGTCGATTTCTCAAAAGAAACTTTGCAGGCAAGAAGGGGCTGACAAGAAATATTCAAAGTGGTGAAGAGCAAGGACCTACAACCAAGAATACTCTATCCAGCAAAGTTATCATTTAGAATGGAAGGGCAGATGTAGTGCTTCCCAGACAAGGTAAAGTTAAAGGAGTACATCATGACCAAGCCATTATTATATGAAATGTTAAAGGAACATATTTAAAAAAAAGAAGATAAAAACTATGAACATTAAAATGACAACCAACTCACAACTATCAACAACAAAATCTAAAAAATAAAAACAAAAACTAAGCAGACAAAGAGAGTGGGAACAGAATCATAGGTATAAGGAGGATGTAGAGGGGTGTCAGCTGAGTGAGGAGAGGGAGAGATGGGGGAAAATGGTGCAGGGATTAGGAAGCATAGCAGGAGGGTGCAGAATAGACAGGGGATGTTAAGAATAGTACAGAAAAGGGTGAAGTCAAAGAACTTATATGCATGACCCATGAACATGAACTAAGGGAGGTGAGAGTGTTGGAGGGAGAAGGGTGCTGGGTGAAGGAGAGCAAATGGAAAAGAAATTGTGACAACTGTAACAGCATAATCAATAAACTATACAAAAATAAAGTTGGAGGAAAAAAATTAAGTTAATTAATCATACAATTTTCCTTCTCCACTTTGCATTACTACCATTTGGTTTTCTTTCATGTTTGAGGAGCAGACATATTTTAAATAAATAGCTTCATAAAATAATTTACTGTGAACAGGTCACCACTAATAAGCAAAATTTTTATAAATATGAGACAGTAGACTACAAAAGACTTGGTGAAATCCAATGCTAAAAGACACAATTTCCCAGGGGTTTTCAAAAATGATGAAAGGAGATAAATGTCAGTGCAAGAATACACATACACAGGAAAATTAACTTCTTAAAGGTATTTCACTCAAAATTTTTAAACTTATTTTATTTTGGAAATTCCCAACCATACACATATGTAGAGGGAATGTTGCTACTATAAGAGACCCCACAAGAAGTCGTCAATGTGTTCGCTACACTTCTTTTAGATTTCATAATTTCTTTGAAGTTATTTTTATTGCTGGTGTATTTTAATTTTAATTTTTTTTTTAATTTTTAATTCTTTAGAGAGAGAAAGGGAGAGAGAGAGAGAAGCATCGATTTGTTCTTCCACTTAGTTGTGCATTTATTGATTGCTTTTTCTATGTGTCCTGAGGGGACAGTGCTCTAACTAACTGAGCTACCTAGCCAGGGCCTGCTGGTGTATTTTTTTAAACTATATTTTATTGATTATGCTGTTAGAGTTGGCCCAATTTTTCCTACATTGGCCTCCTTCACCTAGCACCCCCTCAGGCCATCTCCACACCATTATTCATGTCCATGGTTCATGCTTATAAGTTCTTTGGCTACTCCATTTCCTGTACTGTCCTTTACATCCCCATGGCTATTCTGTGATGACCTATTTGTATTTTTTAATCCCCTCACCTCTTTACCCATTCACCCACACCCACCTTCCATCTGTCAACCATGAAAACACTTTCCATATCCATGATTCTCTGTTTTTCTTGTTTGCTTGGTTTGTTTTTTAGATTTAATTATTGATAGATATGTATTTTTTTCCACTTTATTGTTCATAGTTTTGAACTTCTTTTCCTTCAGTAAGTCTGTTTAACATTTCAGATAATAATGATTTGGTGATGATGAACTCCTTTAGATTTTTCTTGTCTGGGAAGCTCTTTACATGCCCTTCGATTCTAAATGGTAGCTTTGCTGGGTAGAGTAATCATGACTATAGGTCCCTGCTTTTCATGACTTTGAAAATTTCTTGCCAATCCCTGCTAGCCTGCAAAGTTTCTTTTGAGAAATCAGCTGACAGTCTTATGGGATGGCCCTGTACATAACTAACTGCTTTTCTCTTGCTGATTTTAAGATTCTTTCTTTATCTTTAACCTTTGGCATTTTAATTATGATGTGTCTTGAAGTGCACCTCTTTGCACCCATCTTGTTTGGGACTCTGTGCTTCCTGGACTTGCATGACTATTTTTTCACCAAATTAGGAAAGTTTTCTTTCATTTTTTTTTTCAAATAGATTTCCACTTTCTTGCTCTTTCTCTTCTCCTTTTGGCATCCCTATGCTGTGCATGTTGGAACACTTGAAGTTGTTTCACAGGCTGCTTACACTATCCTAGTTTTTTTTTCATTCTTTTTCCTTCTTGATTTTCTAGTTGGTTGTTTTTTGCTTCCTTATGGTCAAAATCATTGATTTGATTCTTGGCTTCATCCACTCTACTGTGTTTCCCTGTAAATTGTTCTTTATTTCAATTAGTGTATCCTCCATTTCTGACTGGATCTTTTTTATGCTCTTGAGGTGCACACTAAGTTCCTTGAGCATCCTTATAACCAGTGTTTTGAACTTTGCTTCTGATAGATTGCTTATCATCATTTTGTTTAGCCATGTTTTTTCTGGTGTTTTGATCTGTTCTTTTATTTGTGCCATATTTCTTTGTCTCCTCACTTTGGCAGCCTCCCTGTGTTTGTTTCTATATACTAGGTAGAGCTGCTTTGATTCCATGTCTTAGTAGTCTGGCCTAATATAGGAGATGTCTTATAGGGTCCAGTGGCATAGCATCTTCTATCACCCAAGCTGTGTACTCAAGGTGTGCCCTTCATTTGGGCTAAGTACACCCTCCTCTTATAGTTTAACCTTGGTTGCTGTTGGCAGATCAATGGGAAGGGTTTACCGAGGACAGTCAGCTGTAAGAATTGGCTGTGACCACTGACCACTAACCTCTGCCCTCCATGAAGTATCAGCTGTGCAGGGGCATGGAGGGGTGCTTTGATGTGGTCTGTAGCTGTCCAAGTGTTGTGCTGGCCCTGTGGTTTCCTGGGGTGCAGGTTAAGGTCAACCCCCCACCCTGTGTTTTGCCCAAGGCTACCCTACTGGAGCTATAAAGCAATCTGATATGGTTGCTACTCATGCTGGGTTTAGAGATTCCCAGGTGAAGCCAAGCTGTGAATATAGGTTGGCTGCTGCTAGTGCTGGGCCTGTAGCTCACTGAGGGCAGCTGTTGCTTATTTGAGAGGATTAAAAAAGCTGTGAAGCATGAGCAAAGACCGGTCATTCATATAGAAAAGTCACAGTTAACAGTGTGGGTGGGCTGGTAATTTGGATGGAACAAACTCTCAGAGGATCTCCAGGGTGGGGTAAGCAGTGTCAGCCTGATTGATGGAGTCTCATATAGCACCAGCTTGCCAGCTCTGTGGCTCTGGGGCAGGGGAAGCTCAGCAAAAAGACAATGGCCTTTGCTTACTTTTCTGAGAGTTTGCTGTCCCCCAGCTCCTGCCTTGATGCCAGACACTTCAGTTCCTGCCTGTATGCCACTGGTGCCTTTCAAGCTGCTACCCCAGTTCTGGAGCTCAGAGGGGGTGAGTTAGAGTAAGTTTGTGTGTGGGCTCTCTAAGGCTAACTGCTTGGGATTCCAGAAGTTTCTTCCATTGACTCAATCCCCACTGGCTTTTGCAGTCAAAGTTATGGGGATTTATCTTCCTGGCTCTGGAACCCTGGGCTAGGGGGCTTGGTGTGGGGCTAGAGCTCCTTGCTCCAAAGATATCCCTTCACCACATGTGGATGTGGGACCAGCCCATTCCCCAGTTGTGTCCCTCCTACCAGTCTGGATGGATGTTGTTTCTTTAATTACATGGTTGTTAGATTTCCATTCAACTTGATTTATAATGGTACTGAGTGGTGGTCGTTATATATTTCAGTTGTAATTTTGACCTAGTTATGCAAGGAGGCAAGCCATGTTTACCTATGCCACCATTTTGATCAGAAGTCCTGCTGGTGTATTTTTAAAGAGAATCCTGATGTCATGTTATTTTGCCATAGATATAATGGTATACATCAAAAAACAAAAAGAATGTTTTCTTATTAATCGTAATGCAATAATCACACCTAAGTATGTTTAAATTATCTACTCTCACATCCCTTATGTCATCATGGGTTAGTGATGATCACTTTCTTGGTTGATTTTTATCTTTATTTCACTCCTTTGTCCTTTTTAGACCTCCCTTCAATTAGCAAAAGAAATCCTACACTTAAGTTAGGTTATTTTTAACATATCCCTGGGACCCTGCCTATGCCTTTCTCTGGCATGGTATGTTATTCAGAATCTTATACCATTTCTGAATTCTGTATTGCAAATGGCACGGTACAAGAAAATTAAATTTAAATATTGCTCAAATTCCAAAGATTTTTAGAGTGAAAAACACTCTGGTTTATTTAAAAAATAAAACGAATCCATAATCTAGCTATGATGGTGTTGAGTAATCTGATAGGTAATGTTTAAGATGTTTTTCGTAGGATCCTTTGTTTGCAAATGCAGAAAACCAACTTTGGCCAAATAAAGTCAATAAACAAACATGTAAAAATTAAAAAGTAAATCACTAGAAGAAAAGGTTTAAATCCTAACCTGAAAAAGAACAGTAATCTGACACACTGGAGGAAGAGTTCAGTGGAGCAGAATCTTGTGGGAATTCTCTTCAGAGCACTGAGACGAATCAGTTCTATGTATTTTCCAACTTTATATCACTCTGCTCAGAGTCTTAGTCTATGCCATGTGCTTACTTCTTGGCTAAGGCAGCATCCCTTAAAAGTAGTAGTCCCACCAAAACCAAACACAATAGCGTAGAGATGGTTTCTCAAAGGAAAGTCAGGTGTTGATACAAAAAAGAGGAGGAAAAGGAAGTGGAATTTTAAAAAAGGAGGAGGAGAAGTAGGAAAAGAAGGAGAAGAAAGAGAAGAAGAAGGAGAAGAAGAAAAGAAGGAGAAAGAGAAGAACAAGGGTGGAGGCCCAGTGGACAAATTCAAGTGAAGTAAGAATGAGCATATAGAAACCTTTCCTTCCTCTCATCAATGATTATCCATCCTTCAGCTTTTATTGATGAGTCATTGAAATCCAGGCTTTCTCTCTAACTCCGACTGTTCTCTTTTCTATACCTATGCATTACTGTTAAGAACAATTACTCTAACTGGATCCCCTTTCTCTATGTCCCCTTATTGAAAAATCAGCATTCCATATACCTATGACATCCAGCCTGGTGGAACTGATGAGTCTGAGTACTTGATATCATCCTGCTCTCTTTTTTCAGCTGGTGAGAATGGATTAAAACTTTCAGTCTAATTAAAAATCTTCATTTCTTTTTTGGCTCATACTTTTGCCATTCCCTCTGCCCTTTCTGCCAGAACTTTCCCCTTCCATACTCACACTTTACTCACCAGTTTTGTCAGTGCCTAGTGTGGCACCAAGTAGGCAAACAATGAACATTAGAATTTAATTGGGCTGTAGGAAATTTAATACTGTACAAGTTTGCTACATAATGAAAGAGCTTCATGATTATTGATCTAAAGAATATGGCATTTTCCATTTAGGGCCAAATGTTATGTCAGTGTTTAAGAGGATAAAAGGAAGTGGAGCTGTTTATGAATTATTTCAATTTCCAAGTGAGGCAGTTTCTTCTATCTGATTAGCCCACTAAAAGATGGTGTCAGGCCCTTTATAATTAAGGTATTTTAGAGTGCATAGGAAAGTAGTTCATTCAGGATTTACTTTCATGCAAGTTCTTCTTTCAAACGTTCTTGACTCTTCTCTTTGACTTTATAGTCCCCATTTCCCAGGGAGGAAAATTCTGGCTGCCCATTGTATGCTAGAGGTACATTCTGAAAAATTGCTGAGTCAGAAAAGGTCATCAAGCAACAGCAGCTTCTTCCAGGCTCCACGCTGGGCTCCTGAGACTTCCTGCTTCCTTCCTTCTAACTTCTCTCTCCTCCATTATTCCTAAGAAATGACTTTCTATCTTCTCTCATATTTCAAGTCCTGACTTAAATCCAGTATGCCATAACTTTTAAATGTATGTATTATTTAATTTGTCTATACTGGATACCATGACTTAGTTTGCTCAATGGGGGAAAAAATGAAAGGTTGGAGTGACTGGAAACTAGTCCAGGAGGAAAAGGGTAAAATATGAGGTAGAGGCAGGGCATGTAGGCCTTATGGTCTAGGTAAAAGGTTTTTGAATTTTACACTAAATGTAATGAGGCACTATGGTAGACATCTTTTTGGAGGAGGAAAAACTCACCAGACTGTCCCTTGTCCTACTTTCTATGCACCACCCCACTATAAAGTGCCCCCACCTGCAGTTCATGAGAGCCATGATCATATTTATATGAATATGAAATTTTATGTATGCAGACTATATAGTAAGAGAAGATTTGATAAGTCAGGAGTTAAGATCTAAATAAGAACCTTTTGCTAAGGACAAGGGCCTAGAGAAAACAAAGAAAATATTAAAGATAGAAATCTTACCTTATGAAAATCAAGTTCCCACATTGTAATTGCATAAAAAAGCTTCAACCAGGGTTACCTCCACCCACTTAAATTGTTCCTTACTAGAGTCCCCCAGACCTCCTTAAAGAGGGCTTACCTCCCATTTACCTTCCGATAAGCCCAAAGCTGGACTAAATTTTGTCCCACTGTCACCAGAGCTAAGTGGGTCAACATCAAACATCTAGTTGCTGACTTGGCTATCTCTCTCCAGTTTTCTGCTCTGCCAGACTACCAGATTGGGAACAAGCTAGTCTTCTTGGGGCTGGGGCATGGGAAGAGGCTTAGAGAAAAATGGCAGCTTTTGATTATGTAATCAGTCTCCATTCCCTGATTAATCTCAGAGTGAAAACAAGGTATATCTTTAAAACTAAAGAAGCTTTAGTTGGTGGATAATTATACTCTATTTAAACCCAGTGTGGAAGTCATCAGAGACATTATTAATTTTCACAATACCGTGCTTTCTTAGCTGTGTAGCTTATTCCCCTTTGCCTTTGCAAGCAATTTTTCTTCTACCTATATACCCTCAAGTTCCTTATATGTAAGCCTCTTTTAGGGTTTTAGCCCCATCTTTTTTCTCATTACTGTGCACACATATACACTGCCTTTAACAGATCTCAGCTGGTTATCATATCCAGGGAAATCTACCTTTTAATTTTTTTTGTTTGTTTGTTTTTTGTTTTTACTACGTTCTCATTATCAGCATCTTAGTTCAGGATCTCATCATTTCTCTCCTGGACAGTTGCAATGTCCTCCTCACTTGAATCCTTCCTGTCAATCCGGTTTCTGCACAATCACTTCTCCAGAGAGATTTTTTTTCAGCAGCAAATCTGTTTGTAGCACTGCACTCTCTAAACCATTTCAAAGTTTCTGCAGTTGCCACAGGAAAAAATGCAGATGTCCACGCTCTAACCCCCTCTCTGCCCTCCTCCAATCCCTGGCATGAACTTTCAATCCCAACCATAACAAAAATACTTTCATACCCCTAATATGCCTTACTCTCTTATAACCCTGGGGCCTGGGCTATGGACTTCCTCATGTCGTAACTTCTTTTCTACCAGGTGACACTAATACAGTCTCCAGAGGGAACACCAGGGCCACCGTCTGTGTGAAGGCTTCAGTGATCTCACCATACTACAGTTTTCTTCAGTGCTCTCATGGTAACTACTCAATACTTCTTTATAACATTTATTGCTACTTCTCCTTGCTGATATGCCATTTATCTCAACGGAGTAAAAGCTGCGCTAATAAGGGGATTCTAGAGTCTCTTTATTTTAGTATTTCTGGTAAGTAGCACAGAACCTAGAATATTATGGACATTGTTGCCTAGTAAATTAGTGAATGAGAACATTCATTCATTCATACACTATGAGTGTAAAAATCTATTAAACTTGAGCACACAAAAACAGAAATCTAGTTTGGACTTCCTTGTTTGCAAATCACACGAATGCAACTTAAATTAGCTTAGGATAAAAGGACGATTTATTGTAAAGACACTGGAAAATCTCAGGTAATTGAAAAAAGAATTTATCAAAAGAACAGTGAGATAGAAAGTCTAGGAAGCGATTCAGTCCTTGGAATACTTAAAACAGTGGTTTGCCACCAGTATGTGTCTGTGTGTCTCTTCTGGGCATCACTACTGGCCATGACTCTGTTCTTTCTCACTGTAAACTTTTTCTTCAATTCAGTGGTTCTTATCACTAGCTGCACATTCTAACCCCCTTGGGAGTTTTAAAGAGATATTGACACCTGGGGCCCACCTCTGGCCAGGATGATTAGAATTTCTGGGGTTTGGAGCCAAGGCATTTTTTTTAGATTCTAGAGGTGATCCTAATGTGTAGCCAGAGTTGAGAACTACAGTTCCATGTGTGGCAAACAAAATAGCCAGTAGCTCTTGGGTTTCAGATCCCATTCCCACAGCTTCCTTCTTAGGGCAAGAATAGGCTGGCTGACAGTTCTCATTCAAAAATCCCCAAAGAAGGAATCTTTTTGACTTAGGTTGGGTCTAGTGCCTATTACTGGATCCACCAATAATGGTCAAGTGTGTGGGGTCACATTAAATATGGCAGTTCATGCTGACCCCTAAGTTGGAAGGTGTGTTTGAAGCAGTAATCATTCCAAAGAATGGAGATGATGTTTCTAAAAGAGGAGTGTTAACCTATAAAACAATATCTAATACATGTGTAATAACAACATATTTACCACAAGATTAAAATCCTTTATGGCAATAAATATTTGCTTGTTGGGTGAGTGAATCATAAAACATTGAATGATAGTTAATCAGTGTTGTATAACTTAGGATTTAGATATAAATAACCATTTCCCATAAATGGTATCACTAGTATTACTATTACATAATCCTATTAAGTTTTGTTTTTTCTTTAGTTGTCTAGCAATAGCAATGTTACAAAGTTTTATTTGTTTATTTGTTTAATATTGGTTTAGTTTAATCTTGTTTATACACAAAAACAAACAGGCCTAATTTTGCCATATGAGCCAAAGTGTCAAGCTTCAGGCCAAGAAAAAAAAAAAAGCTCTTAGACATTGGGCACATTGAGAATAAACTTTGAATTCTGGCATTTGGGCATCTTGGAATAGTTGGGGTTTACAAGCATGGGAAGATATTTTTATTTATGTTCAGACAGTAAAGTGAAGGACAAGGACAAGCTACAGGGAAGGAATTTGCCAGCAGGTAAATCTGTACTTGGGTAGAGAAGGTGCCACATTCCAGGGCTGATATTAGAAAAACCCAGAGATGTCTAGACACTCTCATCTGCCCCTAGAAACCTTTCTGGGGACTGAGGAACTCAGAAATGTCTGGAAGAGATACAACGGTGTATGCTGTCTGGCCAGTCTCTTCAATATTTCATTTTACATTTAAGAATTTAAATATAAATACGATGGGAACTGTTAACAGTGGTTGTCTCTGGAAAATTGAATTGGGGGATCTTTCACTTTTTGCTTTATTAATCTCTGTTTTTCATTGTTTTATAATGGTTGGAGTATAACATCTTTAAACCAATAAAAATGTAAATGAAAGCTTTTTAAAAATAAATAATACATTGTAACAGGAATGGCAGAGTATAAAGGTTTCACACATCTTAGAAGTTAGAGAAATCACCTGATTTTTAAAAATATGTGATATAGTTGTTGTCTTGATTAAATAAAGAACATTGGGTCCATACTTAGGGAGAAAAAAAAAAAGTCTGGGAGAGGGATGGCAAAGATAACTTATATTGGATATGTTTTTGATTTGTTTGTGGGAGGAGAATCTATGGGAGGAGGAGAAAAGGGTTTGTGAACTAGGAGGGGAGCCTAGGAGAGAAAGTCCAGGGGTGCTCTAGCTTGTATACTTCTGTTTTTCCTACAGCCATTGGAGTGGCCCTTGTTACCTTCAGCCATCTAGCTCTGAAAAATAAAAGCTGTTTAGGTATTTCATGCCGTTTACAGGGAACACTGAATTTCAGTCCCTGGTGCTGAGTTCCCTGGGGATACAAACAGAACTTTCTCAGTGAAAGGCTGGCACGTTAGAAATTCATTCCTGCCTCTTTTCCTCTGACTCCCTCCCGGACCTGGGGCATGGGGTAAGATAGACTGTTATTATTTGTGCCATAATGCAGGAGATCTACTGTGGGAATTTAAATTCTACTGTGTATTTTTTAAATGATTATAAAAAGGCATTCAGGTACAGCAGGACTCTTGCTTCTTTTATAAAGGTTTAAGCAAATAAACAAACAAACGACTGGGCTGTTGTTATTTAATCTGAGTCCCCAAGGCCCAATACTTCCTCTGAATACATACATATGAGCTCCTTGGCTTCAGTGGGAGTCATGACTCACCGCTGATGGCAGAACTCAGCCCTTTGAATTCCTGCAACGGGGCTTTCAGAAAGAAAGAAAGAACATGAATAAAGGGAAAAATCTTGAATTTTATTCAAGGCTAAGTTATTGAGGTCTATAATTCTTCACATCTGCTCATTCAGCCAGCCCAAGAAGGCGCTTTTTGCTCACCTCCACCAAAGTGGAAACCATATTGTTGGAAGTTCCACATCTGAAGAAACAGATGATTTAGCAAACACCTTCCCACAGATATTTTTAAGATACTTGCCTCCTTCTTGATGAGTAAAGTTTTCTTTCCAACTGCTTTCTCCTTTATCAGAGTGCCAGTTCCACTTCCAGTATTGTTCTGCTTAGGTGGCTGGGAGGCAAATGAGAGGCAGGGGAAATACAGTCCTGGGAGAGGAAGGAGGGGTCAGGGGCCAAAGTAAAGCCTGGGAAGCCTGACTGGGGGAGGAGGTAGACTGAGAGCATTCAGGAGAAGGTGTTAGAAATGAAGAGTTCAAGGGAGAAAAATGAAAACAGAAAAACAAGAATGAAAGGATGTATATAGATGATCAGAGTAAATACTAAAAAGGAAAATAGTCTCATTTTATTTTAGAATAAGTTCTTATAGACCCATGAGTTATTGCCTGGGTCGCTCTTCTGCCCTTTGTCTCCCTGAACAGTGCCATGGAGGTGAAGAAGAGCAAGCGCCTTATGAAAGTCAGCAAAAAGGGAGCTGAGGAGAAAGTGGTTGATCCCTTTTCTAAGAAGATTGGTATGATGTGAAAGCACCAGCTATGTTCAATATAAGAAATACTGGAAAACACTAGTCACACGAACTCAAGGAACCAAAATTGTATCTGCTGGTCTCAAGGGTTGTGTTTTTGAAGTGAGCCTACCTGATCTGCAGAATGATGAAGTTGCATTTAGAAAATGCAAGCTAATTACTGAAGATATTCGGGGCAAACACTGCCTGATAATTTCCATGGCATGGATCTTACTCATGACAAAATGTGCTTCATGGTCAAAAATGACAGAAAAGAATTGAAGTTCATGTTGATGTGAAGACTACGATCCATTATTTGCTTTGTCTATTCTGTGCTGGTTTTACTAAGAAATGCAACAATCAGATTCAGAGGACCTCTTATGCTCAGCATCAACACGTCCATCAACTCTGGAAGAACATGATGGAACAACCCAAGAACTGCAGAAAAATGACTTGAAAGAAGTGGTCAATAAATTGATTCCAGATTACATTGGAAAAGACATAGAAAAGGCTTACCAATGTATATATCCACTCCATAATGTCTGTCTTAGAAAAGTCAAAATGCTGAGAATACCCAGCATTGGAAAAACTCATAGATCTTCATGGTGGAGGTAGAAGTTTTGGAAAAGCTACTGCGGTAAGATAGGTGCTAAAGTTGAACAAGATGATGGATATGAGACCCAGTCTAAGAATGCGTTAAAAATTTGGACATTTAATGGTGACTAATAAAAAATTCTGTTTGTGGAAAAACAAAAGAAAGAAAAAATAAGGTGTTGTATCTTTTGCCCCCAAGTTTCTCTTGGCCACCTTCTTTTACTCTTATTTGGCAATGTCTCAAAGTATCAACAAACATAGACATCACCTTCATTTTTTCTATAGAGTAAAATAGTTTATTGACCATGTTTGTTCTAATAATGTAATAAAGATAGGTTAACTAGAGGAAGGATGCATTAAAAATTAATTTTCATTTGCATTAAAGTACTAATACTTCATACTAATTATAACTACCCAGTTTTTTTTTAAAAAAATTATTGAGGTAGCATTGCTTTATAACATTATATAAGTTTTAGGTGTGCAACATTATAATTCAACATCTACATACACATACATTGTGATTACCACCAAGTCTAGTATCCATCCATCATTATATGATTGATCCCCTTTACCCATTTTGTTCTCCCTACATATATTCCCTTCTGCTCTGGTAATAATCGATCTGTTGTATGCCCCTATGAGTTTGTTTTTTGTTTCTTTTTTTGCTCATTTATTTATTTATTTTATAGTCACATAGTGAAATTATACGGTATTTGCCTCTTTCAGTCTGACTTATTTCACTTAGCATAATACTCTTAAGGTCTGTCCATGCTGTTACAATTGGCAGTATTTTATCTTTTTATGGCTGAGTAGTATTCCACTGGATAGATTTCCACATGTTCTTTATCTATTCCATCTGTTGATGGACACAGATTGTTTCCATATCTTAGCTATTATAAGTAGTGTTGTAATGAGTGCAGGTGTGCATATGTATTTTCAAATTAGTGCTTTTGTATTCTTTACATAAAGACACATAAGTGGACTAGCTGGATCATATGGTAGTTATACTCTTAATTTTTTGTGGACTCTCCATATTGTTTTCCATAGTAGCTATACTAATTTACATTCCCACCAACAGTGTATCAGGGTTCCCTTTTCTTTGCATACTTTCTAATGTTGTTGTTTTATAAGTAAGAAAAAAATACTAAGGTTCATGTATTAAACTTTCAAGATTTGAATATTCAAATTTAACATAAATAGTCACTCTTCTTCAAAATAACCCTATCAAATACAGTTTATTTATTGTTCATGTAATAATATTTATTCTTTGTTGTAAGTATTGGAACCCTTTTTCTACCCAGTAGAAAAAGACATTAAGAAGTTTACCATTCAGTATAAGGAGAGAGATCTGTCAATGATTGCACCACACTTTGGCAATGGAAAGAGAAAGTTATATTCAAGAACTGTTAGAACACAGACTGAGGGAGAAGGTCAAATAAGAATTGATGCTTGGAATGGTTTCCTGGAGGGGATGATACTTGACATGGATGAATAAGAATAATGCAAGTTTGTGTTACAAAAAAGGAAGCAATGATAATGAAAAGTAGATGAGAAATGGTATTCCAAGAAGTAATTGGCTGTGTAAATATAGGGGGAATGAAATAAAAGAATGCTGAAAGATAAAGCTGGGAGGGAGATAAACAGGACAGATTAAGAAAGGCTATTTGTACTGTTAAGGAGAAAGCCACAGGCTCAAATTGGCATAACTTATGCTAATGCCCATGATACCAAGCCTAGATTTAATACCTGACCTAATTGCTGTTACAGATTTTCATAGAAATGTAATCTTAATCAACCAGTTCTGAATTTTTTGATCAAGCATCAGTAGGTAATCTCTCACATGATTCCTCCATGTTTCTACTGCCTCCATAAAAGAAGAAACAGACTTCTAGGCAAGATGGAGGCCTGGACAGACATGCTGCATCTCCCTCCACAACTAAAAAGGAATACAACTACCTCAAAACTACAGACAACCAGAAGTTCCAGAAAATCGAGCTGCATGGAAGTTCAACAAACAAAGAAATAAAGAAGAAATACTCATCCAGACAGGTAGGGGTGAATCCAGGGCAGAGAGGACGCGGTGTGGTGGCAGCAACAGCTGCGGCGGTGACAGGCTGATGAAAAGCACACTCACACATTTTAAGAAGTCGGGAGGGACACCTGGGGAGTTCTCCCAGCACCAGACCAGACTGCACAGCTAACGGTCCTAGCACCAGGAAAAATAAAGCCTCATTGCTTTTGTCTGTGCAAACCAGTGGGGGTTGGGGTGGAGGAAGAAACTGTCAATCTCTCATCAGAGTCCGCTTGTTTAAAGGGACTCCACAGTCCTAGATCATTCGCAGACTTAACCACTCTGGGAACAACAGCCAGGGAAACAGCTAGAGAGGCGCCAGTCCCATATGAAGTGGGAGAAGTGCCTGGAAAAGGGGCAAGTGCTGAGCAAGCGGCATTGTTCCCTCTCAGATCCCTCCCCCACAAACAGCACCACAACGTGGTGAAACAGGTTGCGCTCTACTGATGAGAAAACCTAAGGCTCCATCCCTTACAACATAACAGGAGCAACAGCTCTACCTAAGACACAGAGGCAAACAAACACAGAAACCTGTCAAGATGAGGAAACAGAGAAGTATGGTCCAAAAGAGGGAACAAATCAAGGTTCCAGTGGGAGAACTAAGTGACGAGGAGATAGCTAACCTAACAAACGAGGGGATAGCCAACCTAACAGATGCAGAGTTCAAAATACTGGTGATAAAGATGCTCACAGGCTTGACAGATATGGTTAAGTTTGGCAAATGCATAAGGGAAGAAGTGAAGGCTATGCTAAATGAACTGAAGGAAAATCCACACAAAACAAAATCCAACTAAGCAAATCAGAATAGGAACAGAATCATAAGTATGGGAATCATTTGGAGGGTTATAAGCTGGGAGGGAGAAGGGGGAGAAATGGGGAAATGGTACAGGGATTAAGAAGCACAATTGGTTGGTACAAAATAGACAGGGGGAAGTTAAGAATCATAGGAAAGGGTGAGACCAAAGAACTTACTTGGATGACCCATGGACATGAACTAAGGGGGGGGGTGGGATTACTGGAGGGAAGGGGGGTACTGGGCAGGGGAGCAAAGGGAGAAAAAAATGGGACTACTGTAACAATTAATATACAAAAAAAAAAAAAAAAAGAGAGACAACCTGCATGAAAAAAAGCAGTGTCCCAAATTTTATTGCCTGTATTTTCTTCTAGGATTTGTGGGTGGGGAACACACAATACAATCGTCGTCGGCAGCCGCCCGTCTCAAGAGACGATGGTGTAGCTTCTTAAGAGTCTATCTGCACCGCCGAGAATGGCTGTGCAGTCCGACTCGGGAGTGACACGGTATCTGTCTCCTCCCGTGTTGAATCGACATCTTGCGATGACACTGGAGTGTCCTCTCCAGTGGAGCTGAAGCTACAGAGCCTGGGCAGGGTGATATGGAGGGTCTGCTGTTGCCCATGCAGCAGACCCCCCCTCTCTTCGCAGCTGAAGGATCCACACAATACAATATACATGATGTATTATAGCATTGTACACCTGAAACTTGTATAATTTTATTAACCAATGTCACTCCAATAAATTCAATTTTTAAAAAGACTTTGCCTTCTCCCACAAAAGATACCTTGTTCTAAAAAAATCCTTTCTTTTCTTGTTCTTTTAATTATAGTTTATTGATTATGCTATTACAGTTGTTTCTGATTTTTCTTTCCCCCCATCCACCCAGTACCACCCACTCCCTCAGACAATCCTCCCACCATCGTTCATGTCCATGGGTCATCTGTAAAAGTTCTGTGGCTACTCCATTTTCCTCTACTATACAAACCCATGGCTATTCTGTCATTATCTATTTGTACTTCTCAATCCTCTCACCTCTTATCTGCAACCATCAAAATGCTCTCTGTATCCATGATTCTGTCTCAGTCCTTCTTTCTTGCTTAGTTTGTTTTTTAGATTCAATTGTTGATAGATATGTATTTTTTGCCATTTTATTGTTCATAGTGTTCATCTTCTTTTTCTTAAATAAGTCCCTTTAACATTTTCATGTAATAATGGTTTGGTGATGATTAACTCCTTTAGCTTTTTCTTGTCTGGGAAGCTCTTTATATGCCCTTTGATTCTAAATGATAGCTTTGCTGGGTAGAGAATCTTGACTGTATGCCCCTGCTTTTCATGACTTTGAATATTTCTTGCCAATTTCTTCTAGCCTGCAAAGTTCCTTCTGAGAAATCAGCTGATAGTCTTATGGAAACTCCCCTGTAGGTAACTAATTTATTTTCTCTTGCTGCTTTTAAGATTCTCTCTTTATCTTTAACCTTTAGCATTTTAATCATGATGTGACTTGGAGTGCACCTCTTTGCAACCATCTTAATTGGGAATCTGTGCTTCCTGGACTTGCATGTCTATTTAATTCACCAAATTAGGGATATTTTCTTTCATTAAAATTTTTTTTCAATTTCTGCTTTTTCTCTTCTTCTGCTTGCACCCTTATGATGCAAATGTTGGACTTCTTGACGTTGTCCCAGAGGCTGCTTATACTATCATCATTTGGGGGGATTCTTTTCTCTTCTTGTTGTTCTGATTGGTTGTTTTTTGTTTCCTTATGATCCAAATAATTGATTTGATTCTCAGCTTCATCTGCTCTACTGTTGTTTCCCTTTAAATTGTTTTTTATTTCAATTAGCAAATCTTTTTTTTTTAATGTTGTTGAGGTCCACACTTAGTTCCTTGACCACCCTTATAATCAGTGTTTTGAACTCTGCTTCTGATAGATTGCTTATCTCCATTCTGTTTAGCCAATTTTCTTGAGTTTTGATCTGTTCTTTTATTTGAGCCATGTTTCTTGTCTCCTTATTTTGACAGCCTGACTGTGTTTGTTTCTCTGTATTAGGCAGAGTTGCTCTGACTCCATGCCTCGGTAGTGTGGTCTAATGTAGTAGGTGTCCTCTAGGGTTCAGTGGCATAGCCTTCCCTATCATCCAAGCTGGGTACTCAAGGTGTGGCCTTTGGCTGGGCTGAATACACCCTCCTCTTGTAGTTGAACCTTGGTTGCTGTTGGCAGACCAATGGGAAGGGTTTACCCAGGACAGTCATCTGTAAAGACTTGCTGTGACCGCTAAACACTAACCTCTGCCCTCCATGGAGTATTAGCTGTGTAGGAGCAGGGTGGTGGCACTCCAATATGATCTGTAGCTGTCCACTGGGTGTTCTGGTTCTGGGGTTCCCTGGGTGGTGCAGGCCAATGTCAACTCCCATCTGTGTTTTTCCTGGGGCCACCCTGCCTGAGGTATAAAACAATCTGAGATGGTTGCTACTTGTGCTGGGCTTGGAAATTCCCAGGCAAAGCCATGCTGCTAGTACAGGCCAGCTATTGCTTGTTTGATAGGATTTAGGAAGTGGTGAAGTATGAGCTAACACCAACCGTTCATATGGAAAAGTAGCTTGGGTGGGAATGTAAATTGTGTGGGGCAGAGCCTCTGGGGATCTCCTAGGTCAGTCAAACAGTATTAGCCAGGTTGATGGAGTCTCAGATATGGATTCAGCTTATCGGCTCTGTGTGGGGAGAATTTAGAAAAGGAACAGTGACCTCTGTTCGCCTTGATACCAGACACTTCAGTTTCTCCCTGTGTGCCACTCGTGTCTTTCAAGCTGCCACACCAGTGCTGGAGCTCAAAGGGTGTGAGTCTGAGTAGATGAGTTCACGTGTGGGTTTTTAAAGAGAATCTTCTTGGGGCTTTAGCAGTTTCTTCCATCTACTCAATCCTTGCTGGTTTTTGCAGCCAGAAGTTGTAGGGACTTATCTTCCTGGCAGTGGAACCCTGGACTGGTGGGGGTCTGGTGTAGTGCTGGTACTCCTCACTCCTGAGATATTCCTTCTGAATTTTTATCCACTAAATGGGGGTGAGGGACCAGCCTGTTCCTCATCTGCGCCCCTCCTACCAGTCTGGATGAATGTAGTTTCTTTAATTTCGTAGTTGTCAGAGTTCTATTCAACTTGATTTCTGACAGTTCTGAGTGATGGTTGTTCTATATTTTAGTTGTAATTTTTTTTTCTTTTTGTTTTTAAGTTCCCTTGCCCCACCCTTTTTCCTGTAGAAAACTTTTATTTTGTACAATCCCTGGAGAGCCCTTCTTGTTGCTAGATGGGATGCTGCCTGATTCATGAATCACCGAATAAAGCCAATTGGATCTTCAAATGTACTCAGCTGAATTTTGTTTTTCAACAGTACTGAGAAAAAGTATTTGGACTTGATCCTGAATGATATAGGAAACTATTAAAAACATTAGAAATCTGATTATCTGAGCAGGTATATGTTTTAGAAAGTTGACCAAAAGCACAATGCACTGTAAAGGACTAAACCAGAGGCAAGGAGTCCACTTAGGAGACTGGTGCAATAACTTAGGAAGACGGTGGTTTGCCTCGAGAGTGACTGTGGGGGTAAAAAGATATAAACAGATTTGTGCTATATAAGAAAATGTCTAAAGTTGGTGACTGATTGAATGTTATGGATGAGAAAGAATGGAAAGTCAAGGCCAATGAATCAAAAAGAGACTGGACTAAGAATAACAGAGCCAGATGACAAAGCCCTGGGAGATAAGACATATCGACTGAGTAGAGAGAGAAGAGCTCCTGAAAAAGCCTAAGAGGTGAACAGATAGCTCGGGAAAAAAACAACAGAGAAAGGTGCCATCACAAAAAGGAAAGAAGGAGAGAGTTTTTAGGACGAGATGATGAATAGTGGCTCAGGCCACAGAGAATAAAGATAATGACTGAAAATCACCAAGTGGATTGGTTGCAAAGTTAAGTACAGGAATGTAGGCTATTCTTTCAAGAGCTTCACCTATGAAAGAGATGGGAGTACTACTATGATGATAAAAGAAACTTAGCATGTTTATATGGAAAGTGTAAGTAGAATGGGAAAGACTATAGATTTAGGTAACAGTATGATGGATGGAACCAAGTTCCTAAGAATAGAGGATGGAAAGTATGTATTTCACTAGTGCCCTGTTCAGCTCTAGATGGCACAAGTCATGTTGTACTTTATGTGAATTTAGTTAATTGGAGCAAAACTCTAGGAGGATCCATTTACACAAAATACAACGTGAAAGGAGCCTCCAGAGTTGTGCATGGCTGACGATCCTATAATTGCAAACCATTTCACCTATATACCACTATCTGAGTGACAGTTAAGCTGTATCTACCCCACTGAAGCAATCTGTATTGAAATCAGGGTTAACTATTATGTATTTACACTTTATTTAAGCAACTATAATCGACAGAGAAGTATAGCTAAATGTTGTTTTACCAACCCAATTCTCTTCTAATACCACTCAGCCTATACATTCATTGAGCACTTCTTACACCTCGCTCAGTGTTATGCTAGGCTTTTGAGGAGAGCAAATGTATGATAAACAGTCAGTAGCCTCTAACTGATTATATTCTGGTTTGAGGGACAAGTCGTATCTGCTCACTAGAAATTATTAGGAGGCACTGCAAAATGTGTGAGAGAAACAAACGCTAGAGGAAATTTAAGATTATCTTATTTGGTGGTTTTCAAACTGTGCTTCCTGGAATCCTGGGTCTTCAGGTACATGCCTTGGGAGTTCCACACAGAATGATGTATTCTCTGCCAAACATTGAAGATTTGAATTGCTACAGGAAGTTAACCATGGTAATGTTTGTAATAACAATAAATTAGAAACAACCTAAATGTCTTTTAATAAGGGTCTGTCTAAATATATTTCCTTCATGTAATGGAATACTAAATAGGTATCTTTGAAGGAAAAATAAATCTGCATGTATTGTTAGAGAAAGGTCTTCAGGATCTATTAAGTTTATAGCTTACATATATATTACATGTTATTTCTGGAAAGACAGTGTATTGAAAATTTTATCTCTTGGTAGTAGGATTGGGAGTGATAGCAGGAAAACATGAAAAGTTGGGCTATTGATCTAGCCCAACTTCCTCATTTTACTGATAGAAGACAGATTCAGAAATATTGTGGCTTACCCTAAGCCACACAGGTAAAATAAGACAAAAACCTAAAACAGACCCAACCTCTTGATCTTTACTTCTTGATCTTCATACCTCAGGAAATCATTCATAAAAGCAGTCTTTCTCTCCTCTACTCCTGACATTTACCCCCTTTCTCTACCATAAGTCAACTCTCCTTCACTTCCTATCCTGTATACAACTAGCTTTTCTCTTTACCCAGTATATACAGTTTCACTCATCAAGGAGTAGTACTCAAAATATCTATTAATTGTTGTACTGAGAAGATTTAGTCCTTGAAGGACAGTATGTCCCCATCTGAGGCAATGGGGCTGCTATTGAAACACACACTTAGTAAGTATTGGTTCAATTGAAATGCCTGCTGAATTCATAGATTTCCTTGAGAACAATGACTCCATACCTGAGCAGGAGATGCCCCTGAACTTAATGTGGGAACTTAGGTGATTTTCAGGACTCTCCTGACTCTCGGTTTCCACATTTGTAAAGAGGGATATTACTCAAGACTCTCACCTTGCTGTGAATGACATAATAGACATAAAGGTTCTAAACATTCTTATCGTTTTTTTAGGGGGGGGGTGTTGGGGAGAGTATTTTTTTAAAGATTTTATTTATTTATCTTTAGAGAGAGATAAAAGGAAGGAGACCGAGAGGGAGAGAAACATCAGTGATGAGGGAGAGAAGCATGGATCTGTTGCCTCTTGCATACCCCCAGCTGGAGACTTGGCCCGCAACTCAGGCATGTGTCCTACCAGGAATCAAACCAGCAATCTTTCTGCTCGCAGGTTGGAACTCAATCCACTGAACCACACCAGCCAGGGTGAGAGTATATTTTGGTGGACAAAGAAGCCAAGCTCTGCCCTTCACGAGTGTGTGACTTTAGGCAAGCTGTGTGGTTTACCCTCTGGACTATCAGTATCTTTGTCTATTAAATTAGAATTATAACACCCAATTCCTGGAGTTATTTTCAAGAATCAATGAGATAATGAAGGTAAAGTGCTTAGCTCAGTGTTTGATACATGAAGCATGCAAATAAGGTTAGCTGCTACTGTTTTATGGTTGTTATATTTTAAAATACAATGTTATTTGGTGTCTGTTTAGGTCATTTCAGCACTTTATCATTTTAGCATTATTAATATCATTTCAATTTATCCTTTGAACATCAAAGAAATGAAGAAATCCATTTTATGTCAACAAATCAAGCTGTCCCATCTGTTGATTTGTATACAACTTTTAAATTAAGCAGCTTCCATGTTCAAGGCTCCAGGATTGATATTGAAGCTATAGGGATGAAAATGACACAGTTCCTGGACTCAGGATGCTTTGATTTCAGTGGGCTTTCCTATCATTCTCAAACACAAGAGAGAGTTCCTGGCTGAGGCAAAACTAATGATAATCATTGTAGATGTGGGATAAAGTGTAGGCAGTGGCAGCAGTAATTGATCTGCACACTGTATAGGTGGGATAAATGATATAACTCATATGTTCTCCAATTTTTTGCTTTCAGGATCCATTTGTATTCTAAAAATTATTAAGGATCCTAACAGGCTTTTAAAAATATGGGTCAGTCACATGTAAAGGATTAGAACTGGGCTCCTATCTTATGCCATACACAAAAATCAACTCAAAATGGATTAGAGACTTAACTTTAAGACCTGAAACTGTAAAACTCCTGAAAGAAAGCATAGGAGGTAAACTCCTTGTCATTGGCCTTGGCAATGAGTTTTTTTAACTTGATATCAAAATAAAAGATGACAGAAGCAAAAGTACACAAGTGGAACTTCATCAAAGTAAAAAGCTTCTGAACAGTAAAGAACAGCATCAACAACAAGAGAAAGAAAAGACCTGTGGAATAAGAGAAAATATTTGCAAATCATATATCTGATAAAGGGTTAATATCCAAAATTTATAGAGAACTCATATAATTCAATAGCAAAAAAAAAAAAAAAAAAAAAACCCCAAACCAAAAACCAAAAAACTCCAAGCAATCTGATTTAAAATGTACAGAGGAACTAAACAGACATTTTTCCAGAGAAGACATACAAATGGCCAACAGGTAAAAGAAAGGTGCTCAACATCTCCCACCATCAGGGAAATGCAAGTCAAAACCACTATGAGATATCATCTCATGCCCGTTAGAACGGCTATCAGCAAAAAGACAAACAATAACAAGCGCTGGCAAGGATGTGGAGAAAAAGGAAATATTTACTGCTGGTAGGAATATAAACTGGTGTAGCCACTATGAAAAATAGTATGGCCTTTCTTCAAAAAAGTTAAAAATAGAACTACTATATGACCCAGAAATCCCACTTCTGGTTATATATCCAAAAGAAACAAACTCAAGGTATCAAAGAGATATCACCTTCCCCATTCTTGTTGCATCATTATTCACAATAGACAAGGTATGGAAATAACCTGTTTCTGTTGTGAATAAATGGGTAAAGAAGATGTGATATATATGTATGCATATGATATATACACACACCTATATATGATGGAATATTATTCAGCCATGAGAAAGAAGAAAATTCTGCTATTTGAAACAACAAGGATGGACCTTGAGGGTATTATGCTAAGTGAAATACTGATAAGTCAGACAGAGAAAGACAACTACTGCATAAAATAAGTTATATATAAAATCTCACTAAAAAGTCACATTCAATGTAGAAACGGAATGTAGAAATAAGGTGATTAGGGGCTAAAGGGTGGAGGAAATAGAGAAAGATTGGTAAAAGTGTACAAACATTCAGCTATAAGATGAGTAATGTCAGAGGATCTAATGTATAGCATGATGACTATAGTGGATAGCACTACAGTTGAAATATGCTAAGAAGGTAGAACTTGAATGTTTTCACCAAAAAAGAGAGGTAAACATGTATTAATTAACTAGATGAAAGTAATTGTTTCACAAGATGTATGTACATCAGATATCATGATATGCACACTTTAAATATCTTACAATTTTGTCAATTATACCTCAATCACACTGAAAAAATAAAGTAAAATAAAATATGTATTATAGCTATTGTTAACTGTATTAGAAATCAAAGTAGGGACATATAAAATATTTATTTTTATCTAACAATATTATTTAGATAATAATATATTAATTAATAAAATATTTAAATATTTTATTTTATTAAAACAAGAATAAACCAAATACATATTAACATAAATAACATGTTTGTGAAAAATTATTATGATTGTGTATAGAATAGATAACAGCATTGCGCTTTGGCTTACCTTTGGAGAAGGAGAAAGTAAAAAAATAAGCTAGAGTCTTATAATAGTGATCTAAGGATGCCTATTATGGTATGTGATTCAGTCAGACCTATACTCATCCAGACTTTTTTTGTGGCTTAGATTTTGAGATCATCAATTTTATCCCAATCTGTCTCTGACCTTTTTTTCTTTGTCCTTGAGAATGGCCCATCCAAGGATGTTCCTCAGCAATGAAGGTTGTATGTTGTGCAATAGGAGAGGACTGCTTGGAAACTCTGACGTTTGGGCCTTCCAGCCAGACGTCGGACAAACATTATTAGAAGTGATAAATGTAGCATTGAGACAGATAGGGCACGGCCTCCACAACATGCAGAAAGAGGGGAGGGAATTCACTTCCTAAACCTCCACTTCAATTAAAAGCAGCTCAACCACCAAATCCAAACATGATATTTTCACCTTTGTTTCTTGTAGGTTAGTCTTACCTAACCCAATGCACTGTGAGCTTCCTGACTCTGAACATGGTTCTTAAAATTCCATTCTCTTTTTCTCTTGACCATAGTATTTAGCTCAATGTCAAGCACTTAGCAAATCTAAAATATGCAAAGTGAAAGCCGTCGTCTCCTTTCTGAAATCAGTTTTCTATATTTCCCAATGTCTAAGTACAGTATCATCATTTTCCCAACCATCTAAGATAAAAAAAATGTAGTCATCTTGGGGTACCCCTTCACCAGCTGCCAATTATGATTTACAGAAAGTCTGAACTCAGTGAGGTAGGAACATACAATAAATTTTCAGTTCCTCTAGTCCCTGTTTTCAACAATGTTCTTCTGCATTTTCCTTCTCTATCCCTTAAAACACCTTCAGGTCATCACGGAGATTTTAGTTTCTTTCTGTAGCCCAGAATAAGACTTGCCTTCAATTATTTAAGACCAGTCCAGGTTGTTGTTTTTTAAAATCAAACCTTTACTTTCTTTCCAGTTCAAAACATGTCACTCTAGCCCACAGATCAGGCTTGCCCTGGGTCTGTATTGACCTGAACTGGGAGGCCCACGCCCTGGTCAGAGCCCCTCACTGTGGCTGCCAAGTGGAATCTTAACATTTCAGTGGCCCATGTGTGTTTCCTCTTCTTCCTTGTTTTGCTCTTGTTCCATCACATTGTACTGGGAGACTAGGGGGCAAATAACTTGTTACTTAATTTATAGGTCTCTGGATCAAAATGAACAACCGCTAGACCTAATATAGTCAGTATCACAATATCCTGAACTTTGGGCCTATTCTGTGAACAAATATGAATTTCAGATTGTCTCTTTTGAGGACAGGGTATATGGTACAGAAAGGAGGAAATGGCTTTATGAGAAAAAAGAGGGAAGATGGTGATAGATTGTATTCTTCTTTACAGTATTTGTTGCTCCCCTCTGAGGGCAACTATATTTCCCTGCCCAACTGACATCTGACTTGCCTATGTGACTTACTTAGTCAAAAAAATGAGGGCAGAAGTTGTATGTGCTACTTCTGAGCAGAAGATTTAAGGAGCTTTTCCTCCTGCCATGAAACCTGTAAATGAGATTTGTAGTGTCCAAAATAGTGGTAGTTCCTTCAGCTTGCACTCCAGAGTGAAGAATACTCACAACAGAGCCCCCGTAGACCTGCAGCTGGCATATTACATGAGCTAGGAATAGACTTCATTGCTATAAGCCAGAAAGAGATGGGTATTGTTACCACAGCACAACCTAGCCTAGGCATGCTAGACTTAAACTGCTTGTTAAAGCCTTAAATTGCTTCATATGTCTGTTTCCTCTCCTTCTCAGCCTTTGTTTATTCAAGGTCACTTAGTTGAAGCAGGCTTGACTTTGCCTTTAATCCTGACTCTACCATTTTTAATCTGTGAGACCTTGGGCAACTTACTTGACCTCTACTCCCATCAGTTCATTCTAAAACTGAAGCAAATAATACTAAGATATTATTATGATTAGAGAACTTAATATCTCAGCCATGTGTGGCATAATGTAGACACTTTATAACATTTGTACCCAAGTTTATTCCTCATTGGAGAGGAAGGTAGGATTAATTAATTGCTTAATTTTTTGATTTTGTTGTCCTAAGAATTTTACCATAACACTTACAGTTTCTATGTCTTACTTTAAAGATTTAAGAAATGTGAGTACTGTCCTGCATATAGTCTAACTAGCAGGAAACTTAACTCTGAAGTCCTCTATGCTTTATTTGCAATTCCATAATCTACTGAAGTTAGGGGCCTTTGTATGCATGCCTCATTCTCATTTCCCTATGCTATACTCTAAATTCTGTGAGAGTAAGATCTATGTTTCACTCTTTAGAGCTGTCCAGAACCTAGGACACTGTGATGTATGACAGTTAATAGAATCAAAACAGATTTGCCTTTTATGTAAATAAAAGTGATGAAACTATTTTTAAGGCTATGGGAATATAGGATTTTTTTTTTTTTTTTTGTCTAAATACATGCTTCACTGATCTATCAAAATAGGGGCTTTACGTCCCAATCTTCCAGAGGCAGACCTTCTTGAGAGAGGACTGGCAAATTCCTAAAATGAGGCATACCAAGTAAAAGCTCTTTTAAAATATTTTTTCAGGGTTAGAAGATATCGTTTGGAAACTTAAAAGCTGAAGGCCTTGCATTTAAAAAATAAATTTAAAAAATTACATTTTGTATTGTCTTTGTTTTTTAGAAAAACTCAAGTTCCTTGCTGATTTCTGTTTGTTTGTTTTCTCTGGGAACCAAGTAGCTGTACTACACCCAAGCATGTATCATTTCACGACAATGACTCAGAAAGCTGTGCAGATGTCATGGCTTACCTAGTCCCTAAAAAATGCCTACCACGCAGGAAATGAAATAAGGTTCCTGGACTCAGCAGAAATGGGGGTGAGGATAAAGAGCTGCTTTGAATTTGTGGGCTTTCCCGGACTACTTTGGAAACATCTCATGCAAATCCAAACAGTATCTGGGTCACAGATAGTTTTTGACCAGTAATTTCTGAATACCTTTTTTGTCTTCCAGTACATGTAGAGGTAATGGGCCTATTTGGAAAATAAAACAATTTGAATAGTTTAGGTAGTTTGATACCTTTCCACCAATGAGGATCTTTTTCTTTTTCATAACAGCCTGCCATTATAAGGACACTTTTCAAGGCCAAATATTGTATTATGCTGAACAATAAATGAAATCCAGTGATTGAGTGATTTTACCAACAACTTAAATATGCATGATCTGCTTTTTCTGAATGTCTTTTTTGTATGTATATATACATTTAGTTCAGCTTTTAACCTAGAAATAGCTTGCTAGAAATATGATTGTATCATTGTACTTGACAAAACATTTAGCTTTTAATTCTTGTTACTTTGAAAGCATGTCAGATGCTATTTAGAAACTTTCTCTTTAGTCTTGGTTATAATAAACCAAAAGTACCTAGAATTCTATGGGACACAGACTGTCAGGAAATGTTGAGTGCACCATTTTGGGGGGAAAGCAGAGATTTTTCACAAGAAAATTCAATTGGCAAATAGAGAAAGACTTAAGAATATGCAAATAGAAAAGATTTAATAATGAGGAAGAATTTAAGAAGAATAGACAAATTAAGATGTAAATTATTTCATACTCACTTTGACATCTGGCTTTGTATACTATTCTGAACATGGGGCTGTTAAATTTCTACCATGACAGAGAAGTTTTGGGTGGGGGCAGGGGGGGTGGGGGGGGTGAGGGGAAATCCCAAAGATGACCACAGCCTAAAAATGCACAACCTAGAGGGGAGTTTCCAATGGCCTTGGCCTTTGGCCAAGCCCCAGGTCAATCATTCAATGTACTCCCCACAGTATAAATAAAAGCTTGCCTTGGTTTAGCATCAGCATTTATGCATAGAAAATAAGAGTTAGTACTGACAATCCTCAGGAGGGAAAAACAAACTGTGAAGTAGTGAGCCTGAGACGCAATCATAAACCTCAACTAACATACTGTTAAATATTATCAGCCCTGACTGAATTTGAGTCTAAATGTAATAGCTTGCTCAGGTTTGACTCCTGTGAAAACCAGCATCAACAAATGATCCCTAGATTACTTGTATAATATAGTTTTGTCTCTTTTCCTAATTTGTAGAAAAGGCAAAGAGCCATCTCTAGGCACCATTTATGTAAACAATAGATATACAGAAAGTGAAAAAGAAAAGAAAAGCTTTCAGAGTAAACATCATGGCATTTTGACATTGAGTACTTTACTGACATTTCATTTCCCACCATCACACTGCAAACAGGGTATAAAAGTATTTTATCCAGCAAAAAGGAAGAGACAATGGAGCAAGAATGCAGTTTGGAGTCTGATGGACTTGAGCATGAACACTGCCTCTAGACTTGAGCAAGTCATTCAATATATGTCTCAGCTTCCTTACCTTTAAAATAGAAGTGAATAAAAATACTTTTCTCTTTCAACTTTTGTGAGATTAAATGGTCTGGATTAGAAAACCAGACTACATCTCTTGAATCTGCCATATTCTTTATGGAATCTGCTATTTCTTTATGAACTATGCCATATTCTTTTTGGTATTCTCAGTTCTTGGCAAGTAGTAAACATTTAATAAGTGTTTACTAAATGAATGAATAAATAAATGACCTATTGAAGCATAATCAAGTATAAGCCTAGCTCAATAAATGTAAGTGCTCAATGAATGTTACTTTCCTGCAGGTAAAGTAGCAGTGGATTACCTGCAAAGTTCAGCCTGAGATATTATTAGCAACTCCCTCTCTCCACACTAGGACTTGAATTTTGGCCTAGATGAGAATAAGGTAGGAAACATTGCCAAACTAGAAATTACTATTTGCTTTTTCAAAAAGTAAAATGGAGGAGACTTGTAGGGAAAAAGAAATCTAATCATCACACAATCTTTTCCATGGGTTAAGTATCATTTTTCTTTGTTGAACTTTGCAGTTTAACCATGGGGATACAATTGAATTTTTCGGTAATTATTTATTCCTTTACACAAATGCCTAATTTTTTGGAGAATTTATTCAAAGTAAACATAAATCAAAACATTCTTTAGACTACTGGCCTCATTTTTCACATGAAACATCTGATCAGATAATAAAATTGGAGTCACGTGTGTCATTCAACAGTCTAGCAATTTACAAATTACATAATTTAAATAAATGTTTAGATGATCTTTTCCATACATAGTATTGTTGCTCTGGTTATATATTATATTTTTGTTGCATTATAAAAGATACTGTTATTATAACATAAGCAATGTAATTTTTTCTGGCCAACAGGAACACTGCTGTAAAGATAACATTTCCCACATATATCAGAATTATTTTGAATATTTGTTTATAATTATCATAAAAATAAGAATATAAGATGTATTATATAAATGAAATAAGGAAAAATGAATGCATAAATTAAATTCTATTTTAAAAGGGTTTTTTCTTTTTTCTAAATAGTCAGCACAGGAAAGGATGAGCTAATGTCATTTTCCTGAAGTTACTCTTTCATTCTTGAAGAAAAAGCTTGTATTAGCAATCTCAGGGCTTGCTTTTTAGTAAGTCAAGACATCACTCTAGTAATCATAAATCTTTATACATGATGAAAATTTTGAGTTAATTGGCATTACAAATTCTTGGTGTGATAACTCAGGACTGGCATTGATGAGCATGACTTTTTCAAGACAGACAGGCAAGGACTGTAAGAATGAATTGTATATCTAAGATATATACCCTTGTGCTCTGACTGCAAAATTCAAAGGTTACTAAATTCACTGAAAGATTCTGAATAAACCTAAGTGGGAGGTGGAGGTAGACTCACTGGGAAAGAAAAGGTGACGTATAAAACTACAAAACCTCAGAATCTAGAAAAATGAGCCAAGAGGTGGGCACATATTCTGATCCATGAAAGGGAGATTGGTGGTTCCTCTCAGCCTTAGAGGTTATACTCTGCTCTAAACTGAAATCTGTAAACCTTCCTTCTGTACTACTGCAAAGCAGCATTCTGTAGATGTCACTTATGTCACACTTCACATCTTCACCTTCAGGGCATGGCATATACATGTCCATTATCATAGATAATGCAGATCATATCAATAAAAGACCATTGAAGAAGTTTGAATGAGAATTCTGCAATTAACATAACAACCCAGTTTCAGAATCGTGGCTACAAATAACCCAATGACCCAAGACCCAGACACTGCATGATCTGGAATTACTTTCATTACTCTTTTTTCCTTATCTTTGGATAATGTAGGGTCTTCCCTTTTTGCATGTTTATGCACAAAACTATTGAACTGTTGCCTTCTCCCATTGATGACTACATCAATGAAATTTCCTATTTTTTAGAAAGAGGTTTTATCTCAATTTCTGAGACAGTCTCCAGTTTCCTGTTGGGAATGGAAGCCCATCCAAATCCAACCTGTTTTCCTAGGGCAATGGTAATTTGTTTAACCTCTGCCAGCCACTTATTGTCATGAGCGAAGACATGTCTTTGTTTACCACTTCCCATTAGTCTTGCCACAAAGCCCCTGCTCAATGATTTCCCAAATTATATTGTTGTAGTGGATACTGTAGTGCTCTTCCCAGATCCCCTCTTTTGGGTTGATATTCCTGCTGTGGACTGAATTGTGTCCTCCAAATTAATATGTTATAGTTCTTACCTTCAATATGATAGGATTTGGAAGTGGGGCCTTTGGGAGGTAATTAGGTTTGGATAAGGTCATGAGCATGGCAACCCTATGATGGAATTCATATTCTTATGAGGAGAAGAGACATCAAAAAGCTTGCTCTCTCTCTTTACCAGGAAAGGACACAGGGAGAAGGTGGCCGTGTGCAAGTCAAGAAGAGGGTCCTCACCCAAGAACAGAATTGGCCAGCACCTTAAGCTTGAACTTTCCAGCTTCTAGAACCATGAGAAATAAATTCCTGTTGTTTAAGTCACACAATCTATGGTATTTTGTTATGGCAGCCAGAGTTGACTAATACAATATCTATTTTCAGCTTCTGAGAAAATCAGCTGCTGAGGCTCACAGCTGTGTTCCTCACTGAGCATGCCTTGCTCAAGGTCATAACCCTTTCCAAGGGAGAAGCCAAGGCCAGAATGGTTGATTGGGAGCTGCAAAAATTCAGCTCCTTTGACTTATTTTGGGACAACTCTAAATGGCCATCTCACCTCCCCCTGTAGGATTAGCTAAAGGCTTAATTGCAACCAATTTGCAGGCAAAATCCTCTCTGCCTAATCACGCCTTCCTCACTTCCATGCAGGCCTTTCTCCTGAGATCACTTCCTAGTGGCCATTCTGCATGATACTCTCCAACTCAGAGTCTATTTCCAGGGAATCCTATTTAAGCTAGCAATGATTGCTTAATTGTGAATATCATCACTTCTTGGAGATTTTAATGTTCTGCCTCACCCGTCAGAATCCTAAGCATCAAAGCTATTCTGGGTTGATAGAGAATCTGTGGAGTCAGCCCTTCATCCTAGAAACCTAGTCCCCTTGGCTTTGGCTTTGTTTATTCTCTCCTTCTTTCCCTTTCCCCCTAGCCCACTCCTTAGCTTTTGCTGCCTAAATTGAGTCCATGTATTTAATATTCTAGTGAGAAACAATTATTCCTTAGCACCAAATTCCACGATAGTACAATGGTTCTGAGCGTTTTGGTGTTTCCAAACACATTTGGATTCTAGAATATTTGTTAGCTCTCTCAGACAGATTTCTTTGCATCCACAATTATGACACTCATGTTATTTGCCCTTGCAGGACTCTTAAATATTTCCAAGGCAAGTTCCTTTCATGTTCCAGACAACATGCAGCTTTCACAGAGTCCTGGTTGCTCTCATGCCACACTTTTAACTCTGTCTATTGCTTACTCAGAACTCTACACTGAAATATATAACCAACTCAGCTCAGTATTGCTTCTGAAAAGTATGATAAAATCAACATTATCTGTTGTAGCAAAAACAAAAATTACCCACTGATCTAAATTTGGTAGCAAACTATCAAAAGATGCTGTAATATGCATATTGAGAACTAATTCTGAAACTCTGAGGTTTATCAGTAATTGCTGTGTATGTATGCAGTGCATTGTACGCAACTCTTATTTAGTACCTCCTAAATCCATTCCATAGTGAGCTACCTAGACCTGAACCCAAACCAATGTTTTATGTCAGAGTCATGTCCAAAGTATGTAGACCAAAATAGGTAGACCTTTATAGGATGATACCTGTAGTGGGCTTATTCATATTTGGCCCTACAGGCCTAATAAACCCTTTAATATTTCCTATGACACATTTACATTATTAAGACTCATGAATCAGCTGCCTCTAGGCCATGTGCTCCACTGTTTTTCAAAGTCTATCAAGAAATATTTGCATCACAGTCACCTGGGATCCATGAAAAGTGCACATCCCTGGGTTTCATCCTAATCCTACTAAATCAAAATTTGGGCATGTCATGCCCAGTTTTTAATGCACTCTGACACTTAAGAACTTCAGTTATTAAATGGACATATAGAAGCCAAAGGCCTGGTCTCTTGATGGGGAAATAGAGAGGCTGGGACTAGTCTTTTCATGATTTCCCATCTCTTTTTTATTTTTATTTTTATTTAAATCAAATAATTTCTTTTTTAGAGAGCAGCAAAGGGAAGGGGAAAAAGAGGGAGAGAAACATCGATTGACGATTGATTGCCTCTTGCATGGCCCACAACCCAGACATAAGTTCTGACAAAGAATCGAACCCAGTAACCTTTCAATTTGGAGGCTGGTGCTCAATCCACTGAGCCACACCAGACAGGGTGATCACTCTTCTTCTCTAACTCTTCTTTGCCTTAAGCTCCTATCCACTTCTATCCATCTGCCCCAGGCTTCAACAAAACAGCTCCCAGTTTCTTCTGATCACTCCCTACATCATTATCATAGAATGCTCTCATCTGGGCATGGGTAGCAGGTGGACATCTGATTTAACCAATTCAGATGTGCATAAGTGAAGTAATCATAGACCTTTATTTTTTCTTCGTTTCTCCTCTTTTCTCCCCTCCCCTCCCCTTCCCTCCCGTTCTCTCCTCTCCCCTCCCCTCCCCTCCCTCCCCTCCTCTCCTCTCCTCTTCTCTCTTCTCCTCTCCTCTCCTCTTCTCTGTCTCTCCTTCAGAATGAGAAATTTCAAGGAAAGGAACACCAAATGATACACCAGGGCATTGGTGTTACCACCAATGGTATTCCCTCTACTATTTTTGTTTGATTTTATTTGCTTTTACTTTACTCTTCAAAATTTCTTCTTTTCTCTACTTTTGAACCCTGTGTTTCACTACATGCTTTCTCTTTGTTTTTTCACAGTAACACTCTCGGAAGCAATTATGAGTTCAAACAGGGAGCAGGCCGGAAGTGATGGTGTTGGGGATTAGGCCTTGTCTAATACTATTTTCCTTATATATTTCTACCTATGACATTTAACTACCTTGGTGATGTGAACCCCTCCTCCCCCACTCTGGGTGCCGTGTGGGGTCATAGTCAGGGAAATTCCAGTCTGACTGTGGGATCCAGGAGAATAACGAAGATACTTAATATAAGTAAAGAGGTGAATCAACAAGAGCTTCACATCATATATCACACAGAAAATTTCTAAAACATCATTAGGCTTCTCTGCTTTTCCCCCACATTTCCCTGCTAATTGTGTCCCCTTCCCTCAGTGTGGTTGCTTTCTGTTTTTCTGGGTAAGCTTCACCCTTTTCCACAATGCAACCTCATGTGTCACACTCCCCAAGCAGGCCTGCCCTGCCTGACTCCTGGAAAGAGATATCTGGTCCTTGCTCTGATTTTTCCTTGTGAGAATTTACATCCCTTACTCCCACTGAAGCTCTGCCGAATAACCTTCCCACCCCTTACATACAACCAACTGACCCGATGATTCATCCATAGAGTACAATGCCACAGGAATCTGAGGGGCAAAAATAATGACGTCCCTCTCCAGACTCAGACACCCTCACTCTCCTCCTTGCTCTTTGAAGGACCATGAATCATAAGCTGCGAGAAGAAGGATGGGAAAGAGAAAGGGAGAGAGTTCAAGTTTTATTGGCCTTTTCAGGAGAGTGGAGATGTTCTTTCCCTTTTTATAAAGAATCCCCATCTCTAATTATCTTTTCCCTATAAAATATCAGACACGTGGTAGGTTCCCACTTCATGATTGTTGAATACCATTCTGCAACAGAAAAAGGAAAGAGTTTTCCAGCTAATCTCAAATTGGTTTTGTGTAAATTTGTTGAAGTCTTGTGAATTCTCTTAAAAATTATTCTTAATCAAATATAATTACAGATAAGCACCTAAAAATTTAAAAATAAGTAAGTCTGGGATGATCTGCCACTTAATATTATTTATGTTACTGCTACTGTCTAGTTATGAATTGAGTGTACTAATAAAAATCTAAAAATATTCAAAATCAAAATTAAGATAATAGGAAGAATAACATTTATGGAGCATATGTGCTAAGACCAGTTTCTATTTGTATGTATAACTTCACTTATCTTTGCAGTAACTCTATAAAGAATAAGTCATTATAATCATTTTCCAAAGGAAGAAACTGAGGCTAAGAGTGGTAAAATAACTTGTCCAAGGTCACACGAACAAAACAGTAAAAGCAGAATTTGCACTCAGATCTGTCAGGATCTCGAGCTTGTAATCTTTATCCACTATAACATGCTGCCTTTTGATGCTGGATTTTATCCTTCTCTGGGGAGTTGTCTTGGGCTTACTCTAGCTATTTGGTGGATGATGAAGAGTCATTTCTGTCTAGTTGAGCTTTAAACACCAAGGAACAAAGTACATCATATTTTTACATATGAAAAGCTATTTGGAGTGTAATATAGAGGACTGTAATTTTGAAGCACTTGCACACATAGTAATTGCTGACCCAGTACAAGAATTTAACATGAATTGCCAAAGTCTTATTTATTATATTGTACTAAAGCCAGAAAATCTAGAAATCCAGTTTGGTATTGGCTTTCCAACTCCTGGGCTGAACAGAAGCCAGGTAGAGTAAGCTGCCTTTCTCATTTTTTTTTTCCCCCCAGAGGCCTCAGGCTAAGGCATCAATCACAGTTGTCCCGATATTCCAACTTGAGTAGCAGAGTGTGAGAGTGTGATTCAGCCCCTCTTGTTGAACGTCTTTTGTTGTATTCTACCACCTCATTCCTTATTTTTTCTTTTTGTTCCAATTTTAGCTCAAGACTCTGGGCATATAAAAATAAAATGTAAAATGTGATGGGTGCTTGCTTTGGTGATTTACAGAGTTAGATTCTAGTTTCCTTTTAAGGCCAGAACTATGGATTTTGTTTTTGTTTTATTGTTTCTTATCTATCCAGCTGGGCTGTAAGTTTCCTTTAGAACAGAATCCAGGTCTTATTCATCTTTGTAGTCTCCTCGTTCTCCTGCTCCATGGCTTATCCTAGTATTTTGCACATTAGAGACCTACAACCAATGCTCATTAAAATACATGTGTGAATAAGTGTAGATGATTGAGGCATAGAATTCTATTTCTGACCAATGCTAAAAAAGGTAGCTTGTCTCAATGGTTTAAAATTTCTGTTTCAGTCTAAATGGGTTTAAAATCTTTTTTTCAAAATTGGCAAAGCCTCCTTTGTCATTTAGGATGCTTTTGGCTGCAAGTAACTGAGTAGCGACCAAAAGTGATTTAAAGAGTAAGATTACATGAGATGATATGATAACTCTGGAGGGAGGTGTGGTACACAAACAATATCATTAAGGACCCAGCCTTTTGCTTCTTTTACTTTTGCCTCCTGAGTGTCTCATGGTCACCAGATGGATACTTCATATTGAAGCATCTTGTCTTGCCAGAACTTATTTCAAAGGTCAGAAAGAAGAGGCAGAGGAAGATTTCTTCACATATTTATCTCCTTTTATTAGTGAGAACTTTTTTTCAAGCGATCTTTTAATATATTTTCCCTTTCCTCACATTGGCTAGCAAGGATCATATGCTTACCACTAGACCACTGACATCTAGTGAACAGAATTACCATGTATTATGATTGGCTTAGAGTGTTCATGGTTTATCTGCTTGGAATTAGGGAGGATCGTACTTTTTCTAAGGTATCTCTAAGTTAGATATGTGCTATCTCCTACTTGAACAACAGGATTCTAGACAGAAGGGAGAAATGAGGAATAGGCGTTGGCAAGGAAAACAGCAGCATCCATTACCTCCTGTATGAAATAATTTGTCACAAGAAGTTTCTGCCAGAGATATGAGCTGATTTGTGTAAACATAGACATCAAAACAGGCGCAGAGGACTATTTTTCCTTATTATGTATGTATTATACACATATGTTATTTAACATAATCATCACACATCAACATAGGAGGTAGGTATATTAATCCATATACAAATGAGGCTACTGAGGCTCAAGAAAGTTAAAAATTTGCTCAGATTTGCACATAAGATGGAGACTGCTTTGAAATTCAAATCTATATACATTTCACTCTAAAAGTCATGCGATTTTCTCCATGTTTTATAGTATGATAGTTAATTTATGTGACAACTTGACTGTGCTATGGGGTGCCCAGATATTTAGTCAAACTTTATTTTGGGTGTTTCTGTGAGAGTGTTTTTGGATGAGATTAATACTTAAATTGGCATACTGAGTAAAGTAGGCTGCCCTCCATAATGTGGGCAACCCTTACCCATTCAGTTGAAGACCTAAATAAAATAATAAGGCTGACACTCCCTTGAATAAGAGAGGATTCTTTATGCCTATCAGTATTCAAATTAAAACTGTTTTTTTTTCCTGCCTTTGAACTGGAACTGGAACATTAGCTATTCCTGGGTTCTGAGTCTGCCAGTCTTCAGACCAGAATATTCCATTGGCTCTTCTGGTCCTCAGGTTGCTGGGTCACTCTGTAGATCTTGGGACTTGTTACTCTCCATAAATTGCATGAGCCAATTTCTTATAATAAACTATGCATATGTAAATGTAAGTAAATATATATATATTTACACACACACACACACACACACACACACACATACACACCATTTTGGTTCTGTTCCTCTGGAGAACCCTAACTAATACGTGGTGAGACTTTCTTTTCAATTTGTGACATTTTTAGTCTTAAGGGAAGTCCTAACCAGGTCTTGAAATTCTGTAACTCAAAAAGCAAATATCTCAGTCTGAGTCAGGCATGAAGGAAGCTTGATTAAAAGATTTTTCAAATCTTAGTTGAGGAACAGAAAGGAAGCTTTCAGTGGCACTAACATTCTAGAATGCCACATCCTGACCGACCCAAAGAGTTCTGACTGTAGAACAACAGTTCTTAACCACTATAGCTAAGTATCTTGATTGGTTTCAATAAATTATGAACCATTATATAGGGTATTTATTATCTGTAAGAGTTAAATATTGAATTCTGACAATGTATTTTTTTAATTAATAAGTTAGAGGAACAAATCCACACTTTCACTCACTTGTGTTTCAGTATAAAGCAAAGCCTTAGGTGAGAGAGATATGAGTGGAGATTCAGCTAGCATGCCAGACATTTCATTAACCTGCATGCTAACTTATCATAGTATGCCCAGGGTACATTCCACCCCTATTCTCAGCCCATGGTGTGAATAAGACAGAACCTACTTTGAATCCAGGAAGTGACTCATGATTTGCCAAAGCTAATTAGGGCATCTTATTCTTTTGCTTTTATTTATACCATAGACAAAGTTTAAGCAAATGAAATTATAATATAGTCATTTTTGTGTGTGAGAATTAAAACTATTTGTTAAATGTAAATAATCTTAAAATATTAAAACTTGTAAAAACAATGCTCTGGCATGTTTTGTTCAAATTTTAATATAATGGAAGAGGCCAAGGCTTCTTTTGTGCCTGAAAACCCCAGTCTAGACCAGTGATTCTAGACCTCTGAACTGTTCACCAGCTGGGTTCTTCACTAGCTGAAGGTCTCCACTGGGGCACCCTCGACACCATGGGAGAAGAGTTGATATATCACCTGTAAACTACTACAGTCTGTGCTTCCACTGTGCTCTTACTCCATTCTCAATACCAATTTCTCTCTCTCTCTGTCTCCCTTAATTAAGAAAAAGTTCAAGTTCTCTCTCTCACTCTCTTTTTTAACGTTAGACCTTGGTTCTAAGAGGAGTCTGAAAAGACCTCTCCTTAAACTGTTCTAGAACTTAGACTCACTCTTTCCTCAAAATATTGAGTCACTCTATATTTACTGCCTCAAAATCTGTTTAAAAGAAAATCTGATACAGTATTTATACCTTTGTTAGGGAGGAGAACAGAAAAATATAAGTATTTTAAAAATAAAAATTTCAGTGTTTTATACAAAACAAAATGAGGTAACTTGAATGTTACTTGTTAATCCAGTCTTAGAAGGTAAGAGAATTCTTTAGCGTATGGATTCTTAACCATCCAGAATATTCTTTATCAGATAGATTCATTTTTAAATATGAGAACACAGAACTTTTAGTTTGGTGGCAGATCTTACTCATGATGTCCTGTGATGCTATTGGCTTCTCAAACACAAAGCATATAAAGTCTGGTTTTCTTGAAACTTTATTTACTGGAGACTTCTTACCATGTAAAAGAATCCCAATTGTACTTTTTTCTAGCTGAAGTTTTCAGATGTAAAAGAATAATATTCTGACGGAGTAGAGTAGGAGGAGAAGAAAAAGAAGGCTATGAAATGTGATGCTTTATCTTTGACTCTGGACATTGTGTGAAGCATCTGGCTATGGTTTCCTGATTAATGCCATTTTCACTGGTGGTTATTATCTAAAATTATTCAGTATCCACATCCTATGATTCAGCACTGTGGAAAATTACCACACCTACAGACTCAGTGGGTCTGAACCAGTAACAGAAAATGTTACACTCTCATAAAAATTAAGCCAAAATGACATGAAAAACAAAAACAATCCCCCAAAATCCAAAATATGGAAATTATCTGCTCTTTCAATCAAACAAAGTGTAGCAATTTTTAAATAGAATAAATTAGATTTAAAAGGTTAACTTAATGTTGATTTGAGAGGATTCTTACATTCTTTAGTGTTATATGTTATGGTATTATAATAATTCTATAGGCTCACTATACTATAATAATGTAAAATAGATATTCCTAATTCAAGTGGTCATTTTTAAAACCACAGATGGCATAAATGTACATGATGCAGTTGGAATTGGTGGTAAATTAATTTTTCTCCCCATTTATGGCAATAGCACTCTTAAGTATGTACTCGAGGGTTTACAGTTAAGAAAGAGGGAAAGTACTGCTTAATAAAGTTCAGATCAGGCATTTAAAAAGAATTCTCATGTTCAAAACTGCTAGAGAGCTGACCTGTTTATAGAAAATATTTCTGCTAGAATTAGAAGCGGAAATAAGGAGAAGATAATGAAATACAGTTTAACCAGTAATGGGCGGTGAATATATGTATCACTCCATACCATACAAATATCCTGCCAGTTCAGATATACAACTGTGGTTCTTTTTGTCAAGCTATTCTATTTCCTGTTAGAAAGTCTAACTTTGAAATACTGTTTTCAAGAAGGGGAGATAGAACAAGAATGTCATTAAAATGCTTAAGTTATTTCCTCAAATTTCTCTCTTATTGCTTGTAATAAAGAGATGATGTCCTTATAACTTACTTATCCATTTATTCAAAGCTTAGGGGAAATAAGGTTGCAGTCTTGACTGCTTACTAATGGTCAAGCATCCACATCTGGAAGTCGCTAGGTGGTTTTTAGGTGAAAGGTCAAAATCTAAGTGTAAAAGACCTATCAATCAGGTACTTGCTTCACATCTATGGTTACATTCCAGCCATATTTATCTATATATTTGGCAGGGGGAGACTTGATATGGCTTTCTTTCTTCTTGTGCCTATAATGCCAGCAGGTTTTTCATTAGCAACATATATTGTGCCCAAATTGTGCTATTTCACTTAGTTCTTCACTAGCAATTGTGAGAAACAGATATTTATTACTCAGGAGGATAGATATAATTAAATCTATTATAGTATAGATTTTTAAATTTTTGGTTTAAATATGAAGTCTACTTTGTACCCATTCAATGAAAGCTCAAGGAAGATCATAAGCTCATTTTTTTTTTTTTACCATACCATGGTCCTCAAGCTTCCATGCTTTTGAACATTACCCTCTTTTCAACCTGAAAAAGTGCCATTGGTTCTTCAACACCGAACTCAAACAGCCCCTCTTCTCTGAAGGCTTCCCCAGCTATCCTGGGCAGAGGTCTCACAGAACGACACAGAACTCCTTCCCCTCCGTTGCCCCTGTAACAATATGTTTTGTACATCAGCTTCCATATATTATTCCACACCTATTCCTGTTGTTTAGCACAATGACTGGTATTTATTAGCAATCAGTAAATACTGATTATAAATGACCTGTTTTAAAATGGTTGATTGAAGATGTATCCTGCCATCCAAAGATCAGAATATATCGAGACATTCTAACTATTTTAATTATGAGAGAAACAGAAAGTCACTGAACAGGATGAGTTAACATAATTCTAATCCACTTTAATTAATATTAAGTCTTAGAATGCTATCTAACTACCCATCAGTTAACTGATCCACTAAATCTTTTCATTTTTACAAAAGGAATGGTCTTTCAGGTTGCCATCTATGTATGTTTTCAAGCCAGTCTTCATGGAAATGTTTGTTTAGATGGGCTTAAGAAATACTTAGTTTTGTTTTTATAGAAGCTTAAGAAATACTTGGCTGAACAATATAACTGGGGGAAAAAAAAGACTCAAGGAACAAAATGTACTGAAGAAAACTTTGTATTCATCAGAATTAAAATTAGCTGAAGGAAAGGAATAATCATAAACTAAAGATCTCTTCCTGCTTTTTGGATCATCAGCTTTCATCTGCAGCAGCTTCCCCTCCTGATTCTCCCTCAAGTTATGAAAGAGGTTCCCGTATGGGCCGATTAATCTGACAGGCAAGGCTATCTCATGATTTAAAATCTCTTTGTAAAATATGCAAAAAAGGCTAACAGGAAGGTTCAAATTGTGTGCAGGGCCTTGGCTGCCTTGTTACAGAGGTTCACCCTTATGACTACTTCACTATCACCCTGGATTATCTATTTAGGGCAGCAGAGGCATCACCTATCTAGAATCAACACAGAGCAGCCTCCTCATTTCTCAGGCTCTGAGGCCTCTCTTTGGACTGATAATTGTCAAGCATTCCTTCCTTTTTCTGCAATCGAAGGCTAACGCCCACCGGGAAACAAAGGGTCTCTTTGAGGATGAATCTGAGATCATTCTGGCCCCCTAAAAATTACATGCTGGAAAATTTCTAAGTCCTGAAAATTAGTGTGTGCCTTTTAGAGAACGCTCAGTGGACCTCACTGTAGGTATAGGTTATCAAAGGAAAGCTTTCGTCAAACCCAAAAAGGAAGGAAAGGACAGCTGTGAAAGAAAGTCAAAAGCAGAGTCAATGAAATAAACTCTGTATACCTTTGCCCCTTTACCAGTGCCTGCCATATTGACCATTTGCAAACTGCATATCTTTTGTCTCATTTAATTCTCACAACCATCCTGTGAAATTGTCATCAATATCATTCCTATTTTAAAGGTAAGTAAACTGAGTTTTAGTGGTGTAACTTGGCCAGGACCACATAGCTAAGAAGGGACGGTGCTGGGACTCGAATCCAAGTCTTTTCATGACAAAGTATAGGTTCACACCTCGCAACCACAAGGATTCTTGGGTTAAAGAGAGACCCTTGGATCACAAACACCCCCACCTAAAAATCCTTACAGACCCTCATTTTATTGATGAGAAAATGACATCAGAATCCCGAGTTCAAATGTTCTGGTTTCACTGTACTTAGCTTTAGGAGGAAAAACAAAACTATGAGAGAATCAGTTCGTATCAGCAATTTCATCAGAAAACCAAGAGAAGCAACTTTCAGGGAAATCCTGTGGTCAGTGCGCATTCAGTCTGTATGATGAGAAATGAAGCGTTCGATGCTGATCCAAGGAACTTCAATGTTCTCTGCCAGCCCAGATAAATGCCTTCATGATCTGTAAGCTTCATGCTCTGGGACAAAGGCAACTCATGAAAATTTGCTAGGCATTGTCCCAATGGCGGGGAAAAAATGTTTTATAAATTGTCTCTGTGACTTAAGAAATTCAGTTTACTTGTATATATTGGTTTACAGAAGATTCTTAATGGCCAAAGATTATTTTGGTCTATCTATGACCTTCCATTTGTTTGTTTGTTTACTTATTTATTTATTTTTGTTTTTCATTTAAATAAGTATTAAATAAGCAAGAATAGTATCTGCTACCTCTTTTGTATTTTCTCACAATTCTCCAAACACAGGGTACTCACAGTGGTTTCTGGCATATAAAATTTTAAGAAACAAACACAGACCATTTTCTAGTTTATCTTCTACACTGAATTTATGTAGCATCTATGATGGAGTCCTTATAAAAGCCACTTAGGAGTCAAAAAGGAAGTAGCTACATTTCATGGGAAAGAACAGTGAGGACAGCAAAGTTACCTGCTCTGTGATATATTCATATGACTAATTTTATTAAAAAATTGCTAATAGAAATTGTACCTTCTCTCATGCCTCCCACTGTCTTTCAACTGTGGGATGTATTACTCACCTCACACCCAAATTTACCTCTGGCCCACACAAACCTTCTGTTATCTTTCAGATTGATGCTGTAAGTTACTGACATCAGGAAAGTTTTGTCAGGAAACTGAAGTAACTGAAAATTCCAGAGAAGTTAAAGAAAGTGCATCCCAGATTACTTCAAGCTTCTTTCTATTTTATGTAATTCATGTTCCTCATCTGAATCTTTGTAAAATAGTTTAAAGGGTATGCTCACACTCAGTGTGAGAAAGAAGGCTTATTTATTCATGTTTTGCCTCATTAATTTTATAATTCTTTCAATATCTGGCTGTTGGTGGTGGAGGTGGATGCTGCTCTATGTATTGTAATGAGTGGTAATTGGAGCAATGAAGTTGTTTATTTATGTGGTAAAATCTGTGCCCTTATATAACCTGGGAATGGTTTTCAAAAATCTTCAGGTGTATTAAATTACAAATTTCTGGTTTGTATTGCAGCCTTGCACTGTTTCTTATTTTTACATCATTCACTTTGTGTTATTTTCTGTCTTGTCACTGAATTATTCTTCTGTTTGGCTAATGACCAGGGTCAATAGGGACTAGATGTCGCTGACAGTCTTTTTCCAGAAGGCTCACACATTTTCTTAGTTCTTGCTGAGTTTCAGGCTCTGTACCAGTTGCTGCAGTAAGAAGGTTCATGATGTTGACTTTCCAGGAATGCATTGCCTTTGGGAACCTAACCTTTGGCTAGTGCATTAATGAAGCATAGACGCGATGCCTATAGAATCCCAGGGGAGAGGCATGTCTAAGATTTGGGCTTCAGGGAAAATTGTCTTAATAAGGTGACTCTCAAGCTATGTTCTGAAAGACAAAAAGAAAATGGAGGAAAGTGTTGGAGGGATGATGGAAAGGAAGGCAAGGAGGAGCCAGCTTATGAAAGCTCTGGGCACCAAACTAAGGAGTATGAACTGTGTTTTGGATGCTTTGGGAAATCGCTGAAGGATTTTTGAGTAGGGCTTTGGCATTATCAGATTTGCATCAGTAAGTTAAATCAGTGAAAACTCATTGAATATCTACTGAGTGACAGTAACTCATTGAAAAGTGAGACTAGAAAGTTAACATGGTCCCTATGCTTAAGAAGCTTGCATGTTTAGATAAGGGAAGATAGACATAAAAACAAAAAAGTACCAAAAGAGCATTTTGGCCAATGTAGGAATATGGAATAAGTTAGAAGGTGGTAAGACCACAATCAGAGTTATGGGTCTGATGGGGAGAAGAAAGGATTAGTTGTTTCTCTTGAACACATCTTTCTCAATCATATTTAAAGAAATATGTCAACATGACAATTGTTAACACTGTGATAAAATAATATTCAAGTAAAGTGTATATGAAGAATATCAATAAGTTCCTTCAAAGAACATGGAAGGTGGCATCCTTTTATCTGCCAGCTCCATCCCCTACTGTGTTATAACAGGGTAGCATCTTGGATGGGACTGGGACCAGTATGACCAGCTAAGAGGCTATTAAGGCAATTCTTGGGGTTTGGCATATGCCTTAAATAATGGAGTGACAGTGATGACTAAGGAAAAGGAACAAGCAAGAGAGACAACAAAGAGTATGACTCAGAAGACCTGATAACTCATTTAGAGTTATAACAGATGATGCTCAAGATTTCTACCTGAGTGACCTAGGAAGTGATGATCATCAGATTTTGGAGGTAGCAGGGAGAGGAAGGGAGATATGGCCATGTCCATTTTGGACCTGTCAAACTTGAGCTGCCTTTGACACCGTCAGGTGACAATATCCAGGATTCATTTGGATGTGGAGATCTAATGGTAAGATGCACTTTGGAGTCTTTGGTATGCAGCTAGGAACTAAAGCTGTGGGTGTTGAAAAAGTCAATGAAGCACAGTGATCAGAATGAAGAACATAGAGAGACCCAGAGAAGCCCTGGTAACTGCTACCATTTAAGTATTGAGTGTAGAAAGCAGATCTTGGTCAGTGGGTAGGAAGAAAACCAAGAAGAATGTGGTTTGGGATTTAAAGGAGGAATTTTAAAGAGGAAGTCATTAGTAGAGTTAAAAGCTGCCTCTTCTGTGTGTAAAGATATGCTATGATTTTTAAAACAAATTAAATACATTAGGTGGGACTGTTATTGCTGGTAACATGCACTACTGACTAATAGCACATAAAAAAAAAATACCACAAAGCTTAGAGAAAAGCAAATTAAACCAGGCTTTTAAGATGATATACCATCTTCTAAAAGTAAAATGTAAAAGAAAGCATGCTGGTCTTCTGTAAAGAATACATAGAGTTGGATTTGTTTTTCTTAGTAAAGAGATAAAATATTTTCAGTGAACTCTTCCCTGACTTTCTTACCTGAGTCTTTTGTGACCCACTCATGGGTGAGCAGGCAGCAGTAGGCAAGGAGTAATGGGGCAGAACAGAGCTCATGCGCACATCTGAGAACTCATCCTAGAACCTGGTCTCACTGATTCCCAGTTTTGGGCCAGTGGCTACCAAAGCAATATATCAATATATCAAAACACACCAGTTGACTCATGCCTGTCTTGGGTTTTTATGTTGCCTTCTCCCCAGAACTCCCAATATCCTTCCCATCTTGGGGGTGTAAATACATTGCAGGAATTAATAGATGATTTTGCAAGAGATTTAGAGCTGGAAAAGGTTAGGATCCCACAGCAGTAATGAATCAGGGGAGAGGGTACATCTCACTAATTTCTATTACTGAACTCAGGCTGCAAAAAACCAGTAAAGAGCTACCTGGATTTGTGCCCCCCACCCCAACTTTAATTCAAAAATGTACTCTATTTTACTCTGATACTTCCTACCTGAAGCAAGGTTTTGGTTCCCACACAACACCCTTTCCTCTGCTTTCTGGTTCTTCCATTATCTTGGCCTGCCCTCTGACACTGTTTCCCAATTTATGTTTTCCTTTCTCATTTCCCTCTTCTCAGCACCGACATGAGCCACAAACCTGTAACCATAATGTCTGACTCACTTGGTGCTTCTCCTGTTAATGGACACCATGTGGAACAAGAGGCAGGAAAAGACTCTTTACAGGAAATCAGATGATAATGCTTGCTCTTTGGTGCCCTTTGAAACAAGAATTTAATTATCCTAATTAAAAAGATTACCTGATAGAAGACATTTGGGAAAAAGAGTAGGCAGCTTGTCTTTTTCCTGATGAAATGCATCTCAAAACCAGAAGGGATATTCCTGTTGATATTTGTTTTATCTCTTAAAACCCAGGCACCAGGAGGACAGTTAGATAAAAAATCAACCTTGATTTTCAGACCAACCAAGAGACTGAATACTGAAGCCCTGACTGTGGTTTGTTTGGGGGTGCTTACTTTGGGGGTGACACAAAGGACTACACACTCTGTGTCTTAGAACAACAGAAATTTCTCACATGGTTCTGGAGGCCAGCAGTCCAAAATCAAGGTGTGGAATGGTCACTTCTCTCTAAGGTATCTGTTCCATTTCTTGCTCCTAGCTTTGGGTGATGGCCAGCACCCTTGACATTCTTTGGGCTGTCACTCCATCACTTCAACCACTGTCTTTGTCTTCACATGACATTCCCCCTGTGTGGGTCTGTGTCCAAACTGCCTTCTTATAAGGACATCTTCCATATTGGATTACGGCCCACCCTAATGACATCATCATATCCACAAATACCCTATTTCCAAATAAGGTCACATTTATAGGTATCAGGGGTTAAGCCTTCAACATAACTTCTGTGGGACATGATTCAGCCCAAACAGGGAGTTAGGATCAGGAGCCATTTTCCCTTTCTTCTGGAACCCATGAGGTCCTAGTTTTCTGGCTCAGCAACTGAAATCCAGACCTTCACTTTCCTTCTCCCAATCTGGGCTCAACTTTCAGCTATAAATTGATAAATTAACCTAAGGGAAGGTGATAAGGCAAATATACCATCCTTACCAGGTATCTGGGTTTAACAGATGAATTTCTGGAGACAGTCCTTTAACCTAAAGCTGCTGGTAGAAATTTTGCAGTGGGTAAGATTTTCTTTTCTAGTAGACAGGTCTTTCCATGACCCTCAAATTATTGCTTTCTCTTCCACCTGTGAAAAGATGGGCCCTGTCTATCTATTACTCTCCTAAGGGAAAATTATTACTACAGACAGTTTGATCTATCTTTGACTTGTGCACATTTATTCATCCCATGATTGTAAGTGTGGCAGAAGAGAAGATTTGTTCCTCCCAAGGAAATCCATTGAGTGAGAGAATTTTATTTTAGAAAGCGCCAACTTGGGGGCCAAGCATGAGGAACATAAACCCATTCAAAATTGTGGATAATTTTTGAAGGATGAACCAGAGAGATAGAGATTATTTGGTTGTTAGGAAAATAGAATACAATAAACATATGCTCCTTCTCACCTGTTTTTCCATCCTGCGGTGGGCTGTGCTTCCTAGTCTTGCTGTGGGATGTTTGTCCCTCTCATCTCAGTGGTGACAGACTCCTGGTGATGCCTACAAGTCTGTCTCACAGGTGTGGGATCTGATCCTTGCCAGCTTAGTGAGATTGTGGAGGATTCTCTCTCAGTGGTTATAAAGAGAAAAGGAGAGAGATAATAGTTCACTGGCATCAATAGTCTACTTCCCCAACCAGCCAAATGTTTGAATAATAGCCTCAGTACTTCCCTCCTAGACCCCCTCCCCTGGCTCTGCCACTCTCAGATTCTCCTCCCTTCTCCGCAACTGGGAACTCTAGGGAGCAGATTGTTTTGGCTGGAATTTGCTGGGCACAGATGGCACCACCTGCTGCATATTCCTTACTTCTTATTGGCTTCTCTCTCAGCTCTGCGAGTTGTTACATTTTTTAGAAGTTCAGGGGAAGGGGAGATGGCTGGGGCCCTTGCTCATGCCTGATTCTAGCACAGCTGCTTTGAGCAAGCTGGCAAGTGTGGGCACTGAGCTGGGACATGCTGACTGGGAAGGTGCTTCCAGGGTAACTTGCCACTGTGGTGGCCTGTTTGCTGAATCTAGTGCTTTAGTTTCCAAAATACAAACTTTCTTTGGCCCAGATGATTTCTGTTTTCCAGGCTGACAGATTTTCCTGTGACCAGACACAAGGCAGGTGGTCTTGTGAGAATCTGAGAAATGAGATTTCTCTCATTCTAAAGTCAGAGGGGGAGGAAATTGTAAATGGACCATGGACAGTTGCTAAGTGCATTTCTATTCACTGAGAATAATAAACTATGTTTCTTCTGACTCTCGCAGGGTAAACCTCATAGATTAATAAACTCAGTTTTCTCACATATGAAAACATGACATTGGATCAAAGGACCTAAGAAGCCTCATTCCTTAAAATTCTCTGAATTTTATCTGTAAAGTTGTTCTTGAGTGCTTATTAATAGAAGATCACACTACAAGTCATCCACATGACCTGGAAAATGTTTTCTTATCTCATTTTATGTTCCAGCCTTCTCTTTTCTGCTATGCTTTCACAGACTGGCATTTTTTATTCTCAAAAAGTCAAGTTCATTCCTACCTATGTCCTTCTTTCTGAATACTCTCACTCCAGGTCTTCCATGGCTCACTTCTTCTCATCCTTCAGGCTAAACTGAAACACCAGTGCCTCAGAGAGACTATTTCTCACACATTCCTTGCTGACCCCCGGGTGAGGTTGGTTGTTCCCCAATTTTATTTCATTCACTGTTACATCACCTTCTTTTATTTTCAACAAAACACTTGGAATTACATGAAGTGATCTTTGTAATAGTTTTGTTTTATATCTTCTCCTTTGGAATGTAGGTCCTTTCAGGTTGGAATATGGTCTGTTTGTCTACTGACATATTGCAATAACCTAGAGCAGTGCCTCAAATATAGCATTACTCAATAGTATATGTATTATTGAGGAAATAGAGTTATTTTGTGTTTAAATAGAGGAAACAACCATGGCAGAAAACAGAGCATGCTTGGGACTTTCATATCCGTACATTCACTATAGCACCTAGAAATTTGTGAATGTCTACACTGCCAGATTATAAAAAACCTGAGATCAGTAGTTCTATCTTGTTTACCTTTGTACATCTTATAGTATTATACCTTACACATGACAGGAACTCAGCCAACTGAACCACTATCAATATCATAACTATTCTTATTTATTAGCATTATTTTTAGAACCACTGTAATAGAATAGAAGCATCACAAAAGTGATAGAAACATTGATAGAAGCAATAAAAGCAACTATGCTATAACTGGAGACCTGGCTTCTGGGTGTCAGTTCTGCCAGTGGTAATAAGATGATTTGGGCTTTTATTCTCTCTGAGCCTCAGAATTTTAAAAGCTAAGGCTTTAGATGAGAAAATATCTAAGATTCCTCCATGCTCTTTCATCTTGTTCAATCTATCCTGATTTTCTCATTGCAGATTTATGATCCTCCTAGTTCTTCTGCCACTCTGCTGCCCTGTTTCCTCCTCTGATCGCCTCTGGTCTTCAGTGCACATGGGACTCAGAATAGCCATGACCAGAGCAAAGAATGGCATGGGGACTCACGAAGTGGGGTTCCAGCTGAAAACAATGGATGGAGAGGCTCAGTGGAGCCATATTCCGCATTGGACATAAGCACTCTTAAAAGTCTTAGACAAATGTGAATAAAATGTATGAACAACAGCGAGTAATTTTAAAAAGTTTTTTTATTGATTTTAGAGAGTGCGAGAGGTGGGGGGGAGAGAGAGAGCAAAACAATCATTTGCTGTTCCAGGGATCAAACCCACAACCAACCTTGGCATGTTGGGACGACACTAACCAACTGAGCTACATGGCCAGGGCACCACTTAATAATTTTTTTAATCCTCACCTGAGAATGTGTTTATTAATTTTAGAGAAAGAAGAGTAGGGGGGAGGAGAGAGAAAGATAGAGAAACTTTGACTTGTTACCTCTCATAGGAGCCCCGACATGGGGGAATGGAACCTGCAACCTTTTGGTGTATGTGATGATGCTCCAATCAACTTAGCCACCCAGCCAGAACACCAGCTAGAAATTTTTAAAGAGCTTTTGTCAAAATTGATAATGTCTTTGGCTCTCAATTAAAGTAGACTCCAGCCAGAAGTGGTTAACAGCCCTTTAGATGGTGACGTGACATCTTAGATTAATATGGGGTTTCCAAGGCAGATTATTTTCATTGCACTCTGGCATGAAAGAGCTTTTGTGGACCAGAACGAAATTCTTACAGGAAGAAGGGAAAGTAACTTGTTCCTTTGATGTTTCCACTTTGCTGTGATATGTTGAAGAGAACGCTGTCAGGAGACTGGGGTTCTGACAGTTTATGCTTAACTGCTTTCTAGATCATTGTGGGGTAAAAACAAACATGTAACTGGTGTGGTCTCAAGCATATGTAGACTTCAGTGTTCTCATCTATTAAGATGCAAGTGGTAGATCAACTTCTTTTATTTTTCTAACTGTTGCAAACATTAAGGTTTTCTTTCTACCCAACTCATAGGAGAGCTCTGTTGAAGAACAGAACAAGTTTTGGCAATTTTAATGTAGACATAACTTAGGTTATAATTTGGTCAGGTTGTAAAGGAGTTTGGAACACAGCTATGGGCTGATTTGTAAGTGAAGACATGTGACTCGAAGGGTCATGACAATTCTGGAAAAGTATTTGTACAAATCATATTAAGTAGCTATTGTGGCTAAAACTCTTCTTGTTCTGAGAAGATGTTTTTAAGTGTTCCATCATTTATTTTAAAGTGAGTGAACTGTTCCTTTTCATGAATTTATCTTTGATAATATAAAAGCACTTTATATTGCAGAAAAAAACGTCTTCTGAGACGTTAGGTTGATTATTCTCAAGTCCACTCTCCCCAGCAATGACATTGAAGAGTTAAATCAAGTTGGGCAAGGTGGTTTGTACTTCTCTTTTTCCCTGCTTGTTTAGATGTATCTTCAACCGGAAACCTATGAGCTTACACTTTCTAAGCATGTTCAATAATGAAGTGGTAGACCTCCACTGAATGTTTCAGGACTACAGGAAGTGGTTGAGAGTTATTCAATAGTTGGTGTTGTCCCTTTATGTCTGCACCAATCCCAGACTGCACTGCAGGGTTGGGAAATATTGTTTGTGTTGGAAGTGGTATCTTTCAGAAGAGATGTAGAAACCAAAGTCTAGGTTGCCTGTGGTCACTAAATACACCAGTGTTTTCTATGAGTGTAGGAATGTTCTTGAGTTTTCTTTCTGAATTTACAAACTTTTATTCATCTATATTTTTCAAGTAATTTGAAGACTGTATTCCTCTTTTCCTGACCAAAACTAGAATAGAATGTAACTTTAAATTCTTTGCCTTATAATAAGACTCTTTTAGGAATGGATAAAAGAAAATATCTTTTAAGGAAAGATCATAAACTAAAATCTAAGTGTCCTATAAAAAGAATACAGACAAACTACTATTTTACCTGTTAAATTATTGACATATCTTATAAGTTATATAGAATTTTTTTGTGGTGCTGTCTTCAGAACCTTTTATTTTTCTAGTATGAACATTTTAAGTGTTTTCTACTTGTGAAATATAACAAATATAAAATGTCTCAAAAGCACTCCATTCAGGCTCCTTCCATCTCTTCGGTATTGTTGTTTTTTAACACTAGCTATTCAAGTTTGTGCACACAGCGTCAGCAAACCCATATACAGTCCCTCTCCTTCTCTCTCTGTGCTATTTGACTGCTTTGAATATGGTCAGAACAGGATCATAATGCACAAATCTTTCTCTGACTGTTTCCTTATGTTAGATCAGTTTCTTCTGAGTTCTGTGCTTGCCAATGCTGAATTTCCTGCCAGGGCAGTAGTCTATTTTTAACATTTTGGGGGTTTAGTCTTCGTTCCAAATCGAACAGGCATATTCAGTGGAGTGAATGAGAGAAGGCTGACTGGGTGCACTTACAAATTAGGGTCATCAGAATTTGCAATTTCTGCAGGCTCAAATACTTGAGTGATATAGACCAATTAGAATACTTAAAAGATCATTTGTTATCACTTTAATCTTCATGTATTTTTTACTCATCATTTTCTTTGACTAAAATTATTAGAATCTTTGTCATATTCATCTCAAGGTCAAATGGGAGCAGTAGTGTTCGTTTTATATTTTCAATATATTGCAGCATTGTAACATGTCATACTAGATTATAGGTGGAAGATGACTGTTTTAACAGAGAAGAGTTTTAGATTGTGGCATATTCAGCATCATATTATCTCAGTGTCATTTCTCTGACTAATTCCATATTTCATATACATATGAAAACTGAGGGATTTATTTCTGGTATTTAATAGCATTTGTTTAATTCAGAGATTAATGTATCATCTTCAACCCTGAAACAGAGGCCCTCTGAAACATCAGACCCAAAAAATTGGACACGGCCTATTAGCCCAAAAGAACGTGTTGCCAATTATCTCCATGTTTATTTAAATATTTAGCTCTAAAGGAAGCAATCATTCCTTTATACTTCTTTGAATTTAGTATTGACATTTTTATTTTGGGAAAGGAGGTCTTTTTTCTTTTTTAACATGGATACAGGAAAAGAAAACTCTCCAATAAAAATATTGTCTAAAAAGTTTGTTTTGTCTGCATGATTTACTAAATATGTACAATTTCAATTCACAGCGAAGATAACAAAGGTTTAAACAGCCAACATCACAAATGTCTCAAGTTCTAAAAAAAAATCACTGTGCACAGTTTAACAATTTAATTGAATAAAAACCAAAGCTAAGCCTTCAGTCTGAGTCGTTTTTATGATGGGCACAAGCCATGTAATTTCTTCGTCTTTGTTACACGATGCATATTTCAGTGACTAAACGCCCCTTCCCATTTTATCATATTAGGTTATGTCAGTACATACTTAAGAAAGGCCATAAATTGCCTCTTGGTACACCTATATGATTTGTGATGTGTTCACATATATGTCATAATATTTGTTAATATATAAAATGCACATGAGTCACTTGTGATTTTTTTATGTCTTCAAATGTAGGAATGTTTTGTTGCATGTATAAAATTTTTTAAATTGATGGGAGTGCTATTTAAAGCAATAGTAATTTGACCAGAGTCCCTTTGACATAGTTGTCTAGAAAAGAACTATTCTGCACTTGAAATATTGAGATTTCACATCTTTACCCAATTCAGGTTTATTAAGTTTGTTATTATATGAATCTGAATGTTGTGGTCATTCTGATATAATGATCAAGTGACTGAACCAATTAGTCATTAGAAACAAATGTTATTGAATACAGAATAGTTGAATTACAGTTAAGGAGGGAGCCATAACTTTGGCTAACCCTATAAAATCTATAATAAGGTTGCTTTCACATATACTTTTTTCTCATGTAAATTCTTTGGTGTTGTTCCCCCCTCTTTTTTTTAATGCTGTGATTGATGAACATGCACTGTGAGATTCAAATAATTGCACTGAGCATGTTTATTTGAGTAATTGTCCCATTGCACAATCAAATAAATCTGTTGAGTGTGTTTGTTTGAATGTTTTTACATGTACATGAAATTACATACTCAAATAAATGCAGCTGTGTTTATTACAATGTGTGGGGCTCCAGATACACAGATACTTGTCTGTGTGTCTATCCAGAACCCTACAGCCCTTGAGTGGCCCTCACACATCTTAGAGCAAAAGCATGGTTAACAATTTTTCAGTTCAAATACATGTAAACTCATCATGGGGTAATTTCCTCAACTTCGTGACTAAGATTTGCTTTCATTAAGGCTTACATCCTTAGAAAGATAGAAAATGACCTTCTTGGGGGAGCTATTTGATTATGAAAAGTATCTAATAAATGTATTCATATTTATTCAAATATAATTCTTTCTTTTCTCCTTCCTCCAAGCCTTCCCACTCCATCCTCCGTCTAATTCATGCTAAGGAAGATATATGGTTTTTTTTTAGTTCTTGATGAGAACCTCTGATACTCATCTCTCTTCCCAGTTATTTCAGGCCTAGGCCTACAGTGTCATGTGAAAAAAAAAAGAACAGATTGAACAGATCTGCTAGAATACAAAGGGCTTTTGGAGAAAATGAACAGGGATATTCAATTGTTCCAACATTTCATTACTCTCCCTTATCCCCTATTCTAGAAATAAAAAAGGTTGGACTTCAAATCAAGAGTGTGGGAAGAGTAACTATTTGATAAAAGAAAAAAGAAAAATATATCTGATATCACTAAAATGCATGTCTCTTGATTATGCAGTGCAATTTCTTGTTTTGATCTTGGAAGGGAATCTTAGGGTATGTCAAACATTTTTATTCTTCCTTAGAGTTGTAGGATTATGAAGGACTAATGCACAATGGCATTAGTGGATACACGGCATTTTAAAAATCTTAGATATGGGATATTGTAGTGATTGTCATAAATTTACGAGTGTTATCCTGATATTTTCAGACTCAGGTATTCTGAGTCTGCCTATGAAATGAAGTT
>NW_028327171.1:141314063-141351563 GCF_987537825.1 Furipterus horrens
TAAGGTAAATTATTAGAGCAGGAAGAACTTTTTTACCTGTAAGAGACGAAATTAGAAATATATCTGTTGGTGACTACCCCAACAAATATATTTTTTCTTATTGAAAATAAGAAAGATTCTTATAATCTACTTCTCATCTCTAGCTAACAGTCTGAAGAAAAAATGTATAATTCAAACCACACAACAATCACTCCTTAACTTTTGGAAGGATATTTCAAATGGGATCAATTGGATAACAAGAAGAGAATTCTGATGGAATGCCAAGAATTTGGAAAGATAGTGTGCATTTCCACTTGACAAGACTACCATAGTGGGAAGGTCATTTAACAGGAAGCAGAAGTGTATTTAGGAAAAAGACAGAGAGTTTGCCTTCCAGAATACTTGAATTCACTATGTATAAATTTGGTCTCTCTTGAGAGGTACTGAATCTTAAAGAAAAGGATGCTATCAGAAGCAAAAATAAGACATTTCTGGCACTGGCAATTTTATTCACAGGGACGGAATGGTGCAGTGTTAAATGGGGGAGATGGGTTCTGGAGTCTGACTGCTTGGGGTTAAAGCCACCTGTTATGACCAGCTGTGCAGTCTTAGGTATGTTAACTTCTCTAAGGACCAAGGTCCTTGTCAGTAAAAGGAAAATCATTTGGGGACCTAACTTGTGGGCTGGGCATAGGAGTAAAGGAGACGACATAGGTAAGTAGAGTGTTTAGTATAAAGACAGTACATTGTAAGCACCCATTTAATGTTAGACCCTTTTATTTGCATTCATAAATATATTTTCAATAATTTTCCAAGTTGCAAGCAGGATGCATGTATCAGGAGCAGAGTACATGAAAGAAAGAAATCTTAATGGAAAGAAGAGAAATTGCAGATGAAAAATTTCTTGGTGCTTTAGTTGCTACAGTGCATATTGGTAGAGCTGTCCTACAACCTCCTTTAGATACTAATGTCTCATCAGGTCCAGACATGAGAAGGTCAGCTAGAAAGGTCACTTCATGATTGGCTATGTGAATAATTTTGAATGAACATAGCAGTTGATATGGCTCTCTCTTTTCCAAAGGAATAGAACACAAATTAGTGTCCTTATAGAGAATGAGCACTCTCCACGGCCTATTAGAAATGCTTGGTGGATACCCACTAAACTGCAGTCTATTACATAGATATTCTATAGTTACAAGCAACTGATTTTCAAGGAATTTATTTGATAATAAGCAATATGCTGATAATCAAAATATAGAAATTCCGCATTGTAAACTGGCAATCTGAAAGAACAAAACAAATGTTCAGCTATTATGTCATGTATAAAACAGAACTTGGGAGTGAAGGGTGGAAAGTTTTGACCTATATCTTGCACTAAATCTCCTGAAGTTTCACTGCTAAGCATTTAGTAAATTCAATTTAAATAGGAATTGACTTGGACATTCACCTCTTTTTAACTTGTTTGATTGGCTTACCCTATTCAAATCAAGACATTCTGGAATTAAATTTCCACACGAATAAGATTCAAACAAAACATCCAAACTGACATTGAATGATCAAAATGTTTTTAGGGTAAATTTTTTCCTAATATTGAGGTTTATGATTCACTTGACAGCTAGAACGAAACTGAAGTTAATATATGGAAGGTTTGTGGTATGAAAAATATTATCATATAACTGAGGAATAAAACTGAGTAGTAATTTACTTAAAACTTCCACTTTATCTATTTAAAAGCAGAAACATTTTTATTACTTTTCTAAATAAGGTGGGCTTAAAAGCACCTGCCTCAATGTCTCAATAGAGAAAGTACTCAATAAATGTCAGATTTAAATTTTAGTGGAATACAAATGAGTTCTTAACAGTGTCTAACAAGGGGTTCAGATTTTTAATTTCACAGTACTTGTTTGTGACAATTCATTCTATCAAAGCCAACATTTATGTGGTGTTTTTTTTTTCCTCTGTCCCAGGCCCAGGTCCCAGGAAAAGCAAGCAAGCAATACACCATTGGTAAGGAAAATTTATCATGTCTGCCTAGGAATAAATTAAACAGGCCAAGGTAAAAGGGTACAGGATCACAAAAAGAAGTAGCTCATAACTCCCTTCTTAACTTAAACTCTTCTATGTGTTAAACTGTACACACATAATAAACATACTTTGTCAATGACACATTCAGAACAAACGTATTATCAAATGATGATTCAACTTCATTTCCCAACCTTAGGAGCAATCAACCAAACACTGTTCTCACTTATAATTTTCTAGTATTATATTCTCAAAGTATTACTAGTACTTAATATAAACCAATAACAGGCTTGTAGGGCCCAATTAGGGAAGGAAAATGGACTAAATTTCCACATATATCACGAAGATAGAAAAACTTATGAAGAACTTCACTTTGATGAAAGCTAAAATACTGACGGTAGTAATGATATGAAATGTTTGGTCAAGAGACCAAAAAGTTAACACACTGGAAACTTGACAAGCTGGGAAACCAACAGGAGGATAATTAATCACACAGTCAGAGAAACCACTTGATGGTTAGCATCTTGTTGCTAAGCATTGTTTCTAGGCAGCACATCTTCTGACATCTTTAAGGAATAGAATATTTTTATTTTTTAAAATACAGTTTATTTTTCAAATTGATTATGTAAATTTGTGTTTGTCAACTTTTGGGTCTCTCAACTATCTGTATACCTATGAAATTTATGGGCTATGTAATTTATAAAAAGAAAAGTTATTGACTGGATGTCAATATGTATGATAGCCCTCACTAAAATAAAAGTTTTACACTCACCATGTAGTAAATGAGAGAGTTTGCATATGGTCATATAATAAAACCAATCAGAGAGGGAAAGATGCCTTCAGTGATGTGCCTATTGTAGCTGAATAATGAAATAAAAATATATTTGAGGTTGATTAAATATTAAAGTATATTTAAGTATGAAAATTTCTTTACTCTAAAAATACTTAAACAGGACTTGGTACTAAAGAAAATATCTATGATATCTATCAAACAAGACAAATGCAGGAAAATTTTGATGTATCAAACTGAATTATACCATACAACATTAGAACTATTGGAATCTGCTCTTCAAATTAGGTTGTCATTAAATTATCTTTAGTTGAACTACTAAAATAATAGCAATTAATATCAGACAGTTGAAGGAAAAGAAAATTCGATTGGATAAGAGCATGTTATTTATCAGTCTTATTCTCTTCACTTCACATTACGCTCAACACTTAATGTTATCGAACTGTGGCAATGTTCCCCTCACTCTCAGGCTGATTTTGATCACTGGTGCTGCCTCCTGCACATGCCCAGTGAGTGTAAAGGGAAGATAATGAGTACAAGTGCTTCCCACGGTTGCTATGTATTTAGACAGTCAAAAGATGACAGAAGGTATACCCATTCCTTTTTTTCTTTTTCTTATTTTGCCTCTTCATCACTTTTCCCCCAAAAGCACTAATGTTAGGCATCCTGTTTTAAAATGAGTTTTTCTTTAATTTTTCCCTGCCCATACTTTGATTAAAATCCTATATTTTTTCTCTTCCCATCTAAGATCAGTACAGCATGCCAAATATCTAGTGGAGAAAAGTTGGAGATGGGTTAGGGACAGGGGTGAGGCCGAGTTACTTTGTTGGGAAAGGTGGAGGGAGAAGAAGGAGAGAGGGTGTACAACGTTGCTCCCACACAGAGTTGGAGATCAGATCCTGGATGGTGGGAACTAATATTGCTTCACATTATGGTACAGTATTCCCTCACTTATCGTGGGTATTACGTTCTAGACACCCCACTCCCCACCCCGCAATAGGTGAAAATCCGCGAAGTAGGATCCTTACATTTATTTTAGTACTTATATATATTTTAAGGCTTTATAAACCCTTCTCACACACTTATTAACTGTTCCCAGTCCCATATTAACCTTTCCCACTCCCTTATTAACCTTTTTCCACACTTTTATAAACACTACTTATGTTCTTAAACATATTCTACACTCGTAAACCTATGTAACTTTAACATTTGTATACAGTACTGCAAAATCCCGCGATATAGCGAAAAATCCACGATAAATAATTAAATATAATATTTTAAAAAATCCCACGATACAGTGAGACTGCGATAAGTGAACTGCGATATAGAGAAGGACTACTGTACTTCACCTTTCTTTTAAAAAATTAACCCACTATCTCTCTTCTCAAAGGAAGAATTAGGTTGCCATCTTTTCAGATCTTTAATTTTTCTGTATTGGAAATAAACTAATTTAATTTAGAAAGTTTTATTTTAGTCTTCTCAATGTAAGTTGTTTCAGTAGCTCATTTAGCCAATTACATTACTTGTGCCTTTTCTTTTTTGTTAATTTAATATTTGTTGTATTTATTTTCCATTACCATTTAGTCCCTTTATACCTCCTCCTCCCAGCAATCACCACACAGTTGTCCATGTCCATGAGCCCTTTTTCCTTTTTGATCAATCCCTCTACCCCCTAAATGTATTTTCTTTCATAGAACTAGAACTTTTATTTCATTCAAAATATGGCCAGTTTATAAAAAATGAACAGAATCACCCCCAAATCATGACTTACTTAATTTTTATATGATGAAATTAATACAGCATTGACTAAACTTTTCGGTATTACATTTTTACATATATAGATTGGTCACAGCTTAAGTATTTGAAGATATTTTTAATAACTTGCTTAGGTCATGCTGTTTCATCATCCTGGCCATTTAAATATACCTTTGACATGATCTGTGAATTAGGTATACAGGTTAACTCAGAAGATAGAAAGATAAGCACAGTCACAAGCACATAAATTATCCAATAAACAGGCAACAAAAAAGTCTTACTGAGCTAGGCAAAAGCATTATTTCTTCCTTGTTGAAGGTATCAGCATATGCTGCATCTTATGTTGCACAAGTGTACTCATTAAATATTATGAAATGTACAGCAGGCCAGGAAGCTCTAACTAGCTAGTCAAAGTCACTCATACCTGTGTGTTCGTATTTGTGTCGCAGAAGGGAACTGCTTTTCTGGAATGTCTTGTCACATAAGTCACATGCATACATGCCACTCTCTGTCTTCTTGATCTTCTTTCGAGATAGACAGGAATCGGAATCTGTCATGTCATCTAGGCCTGACATGTAGTCTTGCACTCCATCAAGCAATTCTCCCTGTGATATAATCACATAGTTTAACACAGTCTCTTCTCTTTGTATTTGTACCAAACAACTTCAATTAAGCTAACATTTGGAGAACTTCATAGTGCTTGCTATTAATTGGTCTAGTTTTTTTTTTTTTTTTAGAACTTTTACTTTCCATAAGCAACATATTATGTCTCACATTTCAACAAAAATATAACCTTTTTCTGCTTTAGATGGTAGAGCTCGTTGTTTTTCAAGGATAGAAAATGGTTAATTCTGAAGGTGTTAAAACCATGAAATTTTCAAATGTCCTTAATTTCCTTTATATCAGGAAATATCCATGAGTGAAAATTCAACAACCGAATTTGTGTATTTTCCAGTGTGCTTAACTTTAGAAATGATCTGTAGCAGCAGAAACCCCATTTTAATTGAATTTTATATTTAGGTACAAAATATTATTATGCAATCTATTTAAATGTATGTCTACCAACTAAAGGCCTCAAGCTATATTTTTATATTTAATTTTCTAATTTGAAATAGGGAATATTAATAACACTTTTTATCAATGTTCTATCTATGTTAAAACAGCCTTCAGCATTGAGCAATAATGAATGTGAATCAGTAAATTATTAAATTTCTTGATATTTATTTTGTCTTGATCCAAAGGAGTGCAAACTTGCATGATAACATACATTTCCACTTGCTGGTCTACTGTTCAGTTTCCTTACGCTTGCACTGATTAATATTAGAAAAGATTAAATAGGCTTAAATACATTTATGAGGAGGGCAGATGCACTGTAAATTGGAATACTTGGACAGCTGTTACAGCGGTGCACTGCTATTTATGCTCTTATTTTGCAAACAAGGATTATATTCCATGATGTTAAAATATACCTGCTTGTGTATTTGAAGAACCACAAATTATTTACTAGTTTGAAAATTTTATAAAAAGCCATGTGGAATATGCAAAGTATTTTTTAAACTACTCTTAAAAACCAACTATTCTCTATAAAACCAAGTAATTATCAAAGTTATACATTCAAATTATGAACATCTGTAAAAGTATATCTGTGAGTAATAAAGATTAACTTTTAGCATCTATGTAAGTTATAGCAAATATTGTTATCAAGTATAATTCTAAAAGCAGATGGACAGCTCTAAACAAACCTCAAAAATAAATATTAAGGTCTTTATCATTTTTCAGGCAAATGTGCTTAAATAGTACAGTGTTCCCCTATTTCTCCACTTAATTTTCTAGTTCAGCTTCAAGTTAATACAAACTCTTCTACTTCTGCTGAAACCATAGCACTTGATTTTTTTCACTAACATTTTCCTCTTACATGTAAATAAAAAAATTATCACATTTTCATCTCCTCTTTTCTCATTACCTGACATCCTTGTTTCCGTTGGTACTTTCTCCTTTGCTGCATATCAGCAAAAGTAGCTGCTCCAGTTGGGTAGGTATAGGCCATATGTGGTAGGAAACTCATCTGATCCAGTCCTGGGTATGGTCGTAGCCCAGGGATGCTGGTCTGGACTGGTGGCATGAAAGTGGCTGGGGGAAATGCGCTTTGTGGAGGAAGAGCTGTGTATAAAGGTTTGGCACTAAATGGATTCATGCCGAACACTGGGTTAGCGCTTTTGTTGTCCAGATTATTTGAATTTGAAAACTCCTTCTTGATAAAAGTCAAGTTTAGAGGTTCATCTGAGTTTTCAGATGATGAAGAAATACTGTTATGGTCTAAATTTATGCTGCTAGCTTTTGTTTTGTTCTTTGTGGCTATAATACTTTTGGGTTCCTTCATTTGTTTTGGTAATGACAAGTCCAATGGTTCAGCCTGGAGCTCCTCAGAAGAGAAGCTGTTTGGAGTGTAAGAACTACTGTGGGAGTTTTTAGAAGATGTGGAGGAAAGATTTAAGGGAGAAGGAGTGTTACTCCTTGAGTGGTCCAATTTTTCAACTGGTTTAATATTGGTAAAATGGGAAGGTTTTGTTTGCCTGAGAGGAGGATCACAATTTGTAACACTGTTGTGGAGTTCTGCTATGGATGGTGATGTTATGGAGTCCATGGGTTTGACGGGAGACCTGGGTAATAAAGAGTCTTTTGTGGGAGGGTTACTGTTGGGAGCTAACGGCTTGGAGTTCCTTTCCAGTGATGGAGACCTGGAATTTGAATACTGGTAGACTTTTCGTTGCTCAAACCATTCCTTCACAAATTCCTGAGGAAGGCCCACAGCAATGGAAATTTTCAGCAGTTCATCAGAGTTGGGCTCCATGTTCATAGCATAATATGCTTTAAGTACAGACATGTGGTCCTTGTATGGGTTGATGGGGCTTGTCATTCCTTTCTCAGAAAGTACAGATGACAAGAGGAGGGCTTTATTATCAACAAAAACTCCGGCTTTGTGGGGGGTTATGTTTTCATGAGGTTGCAGGACTGCCTTGATCTCTTCATTCATTTTACAAAGGTAACGTTCATGCTGATGCAAGGGGATGGGGCCAGGAAAACTTTCTTTACAGAACTGGCATGAAAATGGAGTGGATATGCTGTGGTTCTCAATCATTTTATCATCAGTGACCAAATCTATTAAAGTACGTAGCTTCTCTTTCTTTATATTACTGATCTGTCTCCTTGAGTCAGTAGTCAAGCTCTGGAGGCAAGCTTTGGCTTCGTTGACTTTTTCTAATGTATAGTCAATAATACTTTTAGTGGCACCATTATGACTCACTACTGGAAGACCTACGGGTGGAATATTAGGAGAGGTGACTCCTTGTTCCTCAGGTTGAGAGCATGGATCCTTCATGTGATAACCTTTCAACTTTGAAATTTCTTCAGCCTTGCAGTCCATTTTTTGCCTGGAAACCGTATTGTCCACAATCTGTAGAACCTTTTGTACCTCGCTTAAATTACTATTCATCGTGGGAAATCCAAGTAAAGGGGCTTCCATCCCTACACCTAAGTGCTGCATTGGACTCTGAGCAGATGGATGAACTCCTAAAGGGCTGGTGGCTCCAAGGGCACCATTCAGAAAGGGACTAGTGCCACTAAACCCGTGTGTGGCCATAAGAACTTTATAGTCATTGAAGTCTAGTGGTTCTGTTTTAATTTTAAGTAAGCCTGTTTGTTCAGACATACTAAGTGGTTTTCCATTCTCCAATTTGTTTCTTAATTGGGTAATGGCTGAATTAGTAGGAGAAGAAGAAACAGAATTAGGGGAAGAACCCGTCTTGATATTATTTCTCATTCGGCCATTTACAGAGATTAAACCAATACATTTCTTGCTGCTGATGTGTGAACTGTAGGAACCAGAATGAGAGAAACGTTTCTTGCAGTTTGGGCACTCATAGGGTTTTTCACCTAGAATGAAAATTAAGATTAACGTTACATGTCTTTGATCAAGTAATGTCTGCAATTGTCTACCAAAACAAGAATCTCTAAGACTAAAGGAAAGGAACGCAATGAGGTACCCCTACATTCTAGGTGTTTATGTTAGAATTATGTGGCCATAACTGTTTCTGGGCTTTATCTACCCTGAGAGCATATAATTCAAGATGTTAACAGTGAAGGGTGAGGGCTATCTATGCCTTTTTCAGGCAGGATCCCAAATCTTGTCTTGCCATCGGCAGCCTCTTATTTAAACACAGTGTCAGATTAATGTGTGGTCAATAGCACAATAAAGATGTCACGGTATTTAAAGGGAAGTGTAGCCATGGCTTTAATCAACTCTGTGGAGATTCCATTGATTCTACCAATCCAACTAGTCCTGAATAGTATCCAGTTTGGTAATAAAATGCTTGGCAGAGCCATCAAAATAGTTATAAAGGAGAGATCTCAGTGGTAGGATATTGTTCTGTAATAATATACAGCTCTCAGGAATCAAGGAATATATATCACACAAAAGTTCTTTTCCAAAATTCTTCAATTTTTTTTCTTTCATGGTTAGGTATCAAAAATGAATATCCTTCAGAATTTGACTAGGTCAAAAATATTTAGTCTGGTGCAGGGTTTATAAAAGGACGAAAAGGAGCTTCTAGATTTTGTGATAATTCACAGCATTTGCAATGTTTGGGACTACAAGCATTCCTCTTCTTGCTTATTATCAAGATCAGGGTATCCGTGGTAACAATAAGGATCATGAAGACAAAGCAGGCACACGTAGTTTATGAAATAAATGGGTAGTTCCAAAAAGCTACAAACAAGATTGTGTAAATTTTAAGCCATCTTTTAAAACTCCCCTAATGAAACAAAATGCTAATGTGAGCACCAGCATCTCTGCTACTCACCACTATGAATTCGCAGGTGTTCTTTCAGATGGTGTTTATATTTGAAGGCCTTTCCACACTCTGTGCATTTGAACTTGCGATTACCTGCTCCTTGGGTCAGCATTTGGTGCTAGAAAAGGAGAAAGACTGACATCAGTTTTGCACAGGAAGAACAAAGGAAATTTGTTACAAATATTTTTAAAAGGCCTCTTTTTCAGGCAGGCCAAAAGGTTTGAGTGCATGTTTATTTATTTGCCCAGTCTTTCAGAGCTGCAATAAAAGTGATAATGTTGGCAATAAAATTGGAACAAATTAAAAAAAAGAAAAAAAAAAAAACGTGCTTTCACATGTGCGCTCAACACTTGCTTTAGAATTATCTCTGTCGTGTCTTTTCCAAAATGTTTCTTTGAACCTTTTGAGATGATAAAACATAGTTGTGAAGATGTTTGTGGTTCTCTGTGTTTACTGACAATTGTGAAGATTTCCTGTTGGAATGCAACTATTTTGTCAAGAAGAAAATTATTATCCTGAAAATTCTCAATAGTCCTTCCAATAACTCCTCACACAAATATCTAATTTTATCAAATGTTCTGTATCAGAGTAAAAACATATCTTATACTGAAGCAATACCAAATCTGAAGAAGAAAAAGTTCACACAAACAAAAAGAAATCCTTAACTGTAAACATTGCATTACATGATAAGCATGTATAAATATCCCCTTCGCTGTGCTAGTTGCAAATGTAAACCCTCTTGTTCCTGAGGTGCTGCATATCAGATGTGATTCATTATCAAATGTAAGAGACAACATCTTGTGTTCTAGCTGCTTGAGCAGTTTTATCACAGGCCTGTAGGAAAGACTTCAACGACTTTTCTATTTTCCTTTTTAGTAGTGTGCTAGGGAGTAGGGACCAAAAAGAAAAAAAAAAGTTTGCTGAAAAGACAAGTTAAAAGCAGCGAAGATATAATCAAACACAGCTGACCTTTTTGAACAAGGGGGAAAAAAGCACTGTGACTTCGAATTCTGAAGAAAAAAAAAATACAGTCATCCACTCTGGATGCTCAAGGTAGGAGGTCAGCCTTTTTCAAGCAGCAATGACACAAAAGCCTTTTGCAAAAAGACAGCACAGAAACGGTATGACAACTGCTAGGGTGTGCTGAATCTTCCCACATTCCTAGTGAGACAGATGGTGTTACATGGGACACAGGGAGGTTTGTTCAAACAGCAGCAACCTTCAAAGATCAAGCAGAGCCCAGCCCGCCGAGCACCATTGAGGGACCAGCGCTCATATGTTGCTGAGTTGCATAAACAAACAGCAACAGCTGCTTTGTCTCCCCCCACGGCCCTCAGAGGACTACTATAAACTTTAGTTGTGCCACTGTTAATATGATACAATCATTTTAATTTACTAATTGTAAATGCCATGAGCAAATGAGGGGACTTTTCAACACCAAAGCTACCATTCATAATGCGCCAACACAATCACACTTCTGCATGTGAAATTTAAAGCAGTTATGCTAGATAAATGTCTACGCCCCCCTTTTTCTTCCTAGAGTTCTTGTGCATATAAGCAAGGGGAGATAAACTGTTACATAAGTGCAACTATGCAAGCATAGTTTTTATAACTGAATTTTGAAAAACATTCAGGTCACAAGCCCAATCAGACATAAATGGATTGATTTACATGAACTGAGCTCTTAAAATAATAAAATTCCATAATATAGTATTGTCAACATTGCTTGATTGTGTTTGCTTATTCTCATTTTCCTTTGTCAAAGAAAATAAAGCCCATAAGAAAAAAGAAAAAAAACTTAAAAGAATTTAGTAGAATATCCTGTTTAATAAATTTTAAAACAGATACAGTGGCAAAGCTTATCTAGGGTGATTTCAGCATGGGATGGCCAGTTGTTGGGACTTAAGGCACATCATTTCTGTTACCATGAACATATCATAATATCAACGTGCAGTCAATTCTCCCAGGAGGACAGAAAGAGCAGTTTTGCTAAAACATTTAAGAGACACTGTGAATCAATCCTATTCAATCATTTTAAGGATTTAAGAAGCTCTGCTCACCTGTCAGAGATAGTTTTTATTTTTAACACAAGTAAGCCAAAAGAGGCAGCTTAATTTTAACATTCAGCAACAAATATGCATATCATGAAGGGATCGTTTTTACTGTACATCCAATATTTCAATAGTAATCCAGTTTACTTTAAATATATACATATGTATTATAGGCTTTTAAATTTTTTCCTTAAAACACTTAATTAGATTTCACAAACTAGTGGCAGTTTGTATAAACACTCTAAGTAACTGAAGGTGTTATATGACAAATGAAAGAAATACACATTTCTTTTACTATGACTTAGAGGCTATAAGAAAACAATTTCTAAGTAAAACTGGGTGAAAAATGGAATTAAAATTGCTGAGATGTTTAATAATGTATAATTAAAATGCTACAATTTCATTCATTTTTTGTGGAACATAAAAATGAAACTAAAGTCAAGTTAAAGTGCAAATAAAATTTCTAAATTAGAAATTAACACACTCATTCGATCGTGAACATAAGACTATTAAATCATATTAGAAGAGACCATCAAAAAATCATTTAGACCTCAATTAAAGCTATTACCATTAAAAGATCTGCATCTTCAAAACGCCATGAAAAATTAATAATGATTGCCAATCAAAGCTATATCGTTTCTCTAAGGGGTTATAATAGAAAGAAATCACTTAAAACCAACCCCCCACCTGATCTGTCCCTGGCTTGTGTGTCACCATATGCCGCTCGAGCTGGGTGCGGTAAGCAAACGTGTAGCTACAAAGAGGGCAGGAAAAGTTCTCTTCATTCTTCTCGTGGCGGTACTTGATGTGCTCCTTCAGTGATGTCAAGCGCTTGTAGCCCCGGTCGCAGTAGGGGCAGGTCAGCAGTTGGGCAAAAGCATCTGGAGTTCCAGGTGGCAGGTCTGTAGCCGAGAGACGAGAGGGAGAGAAGCAGGCCAAAAGGTCAGTAAATCAATGGCAGCTAATGGGCTGACTGCCCAGGATGGTATGACAGGAATCACTGCAATCTGCTCCGCGAGAGTGCCATCATTGCACTCGGCCTCGGCGCACACCAGTCCCCGCGCACACCCAGGGCAGACTTGTAGGAATCAGCTCACACTGCGCTAGAAAATTAATTAATTACTTGAGCTTTTGGGGGGAAATTTAAACGGCTGATAAATGAGGAACTTCTCTTTAGGTGACTGACAGGCCGCAGTAAACCTTTAGTCACATATGACTCAGGAATTTACAGTGTGAAGGAGCTTGTCAGGTGTCCGTAAAGATCAGAAGGTTAGGGTCAGTATCTCAAAACTACTATTTTCTTTCAAAAGTGAAATATTTCAGAAAGATAGGAATTAATTTAGATATTTTTATCTTGTAGAAATAGGCTCTAATTGTTCTTGTTCTTTATTGGATGTACAAAACAAAATGACAGAAATTTGCTGACAAAAAAATTTCACAATACCCTAAAATTACAGTTCTAATCTTTGCTCATGAAATTCCATGCCTCTGCAGCTGTTCTTCAAATTTTAAGGTAAACACCCAGGCATGTAGTGCATTTGTAATTGTAACAGCTGCAGAGGTCAGTGTAGTGGCTAAAAATGAATTACAGCCTCACCATTTTCTTCTTGCCCATTGGCCTCTGGCGTGCCAAGGCGAGACAGCTCCTCGGGGGCTTCTGGGTAAATAATGGCTGTGTCACTGCGCTGAAGGTACTCCTCGATGCTCACTGCGTGGACGTCGCGCTCCTCCAGTTTTCTTTTGGCAAAGTATTCCTCAAAGTCTGATGTGCAATTTGCATTCTTAACTGAAATCATAAAAAGAAAGAAAAAAAAAGCCTTTTCAGGGCCTTCTTCTTAGTAGCCCAAGTCTGCTTACATCATTGCTAGTAAGAAAGGTTAACTAACAAAAAGACTACAGATACCTAGTTTATTTGTGAGAAATGTTGCAGATGACTAGCCATTGGTTAATTGTTTATTCTCATAATATGGCCAAAAAGGGGGACTTTGCTTTAAGTTAAACAGACACATCTTATTTTCTTCTTCCAGGAATACTAGATCACATAACTCACAAATAATTTTTAGGGATTTAAAAAAAGTAAACAGAAGTACATTCTAAGATTCATAAGTGTTAGAGATAATATGAGCTCAAAGCTATATAACAGTCTATATAAAATGTTCCTGTCTTTTAATAAAGGTATAGTTAATTTTTCTTTTGTCCACTAAACTTAATGTCCCTAACCACAGATACATCCTGTTGCTAAATATAAGCTTTGAACCCTCCACTCTGAATGTCACGGAGGAGGACCAGGACTATGCACTCTGAGATGGATATGAAAAGACAGATATTCCTAGAAAGATAATAATGTGACTTTGTTAAAAAACAATCATGGAATGGGGAAGTTTATTTTTTCCTATAACTTCAATATGTTGGTCAGTATTTTAAAACTGCTGAATATAAAATTAAGCTAATGACTGATAGAAATAAAGTAAAAAGTTACAAAGTGAGTTAAGAAAATGGCTATGTGGTTGTATAAGTTTGATATTACTTTTAAAAATTTTAAAATTTTATAATTATGACTTTATTACTATACAATGAATAATAGTTGTAAATCAATTTTAGCAATGCGTGACAAGACTGTGTATATTTGAACCTACTAGATATGTTTCTAAAATAAGATGTGACTTAAATATCCTAAATTAAAATTTCTATGCATAAGACAGAGTTGGGAGAGTAGCTGTTACATTATTCTCTTCTATAAGTAGGTGAAAAAAGTCCTATGCTTTGTACAATTAATGGTGGAGTTCTACTTGCATAGTTTCTGAGAACAGTTAACCTTGATAACAGTCTACTTCTCATCATCTCACCTTCTCGACCATAAAAAATATCATAGTGCTTGCTATACTAATTCTCCTTGGCAATTTATGACAGGGTGATCTTCAAGCAAGTCAGTTGATTTTTATTTTATTTTTATTTTTGGCTTTCACTATTATGAACTTGTGGATTATAGATGAGAATAGAAAATGAGTTCCTTCCATGAATTCAACAAGTATTTACTGAATGCCTGGTATGTGACAGTCATCGTGTCTTGTTTTGATAGGCAAAAAACAGACCCAGTCTCATCCTCCAGGAAGCCATGAGAGCGGTCAATACAAGTGATATTATCTCAAAACTGAATATAACATTACAAACTCAAGTAAGTATTATGACAGGAAGTTGTATGGTGGTATGAAAGAAGTAACAGAGGGGCCTGTTGGGGGGGGACCTGATGGAATCTGGAAGATCAGGGAAGCTTTGACTGAAAATGCCTGAAGTTGCACTTTACAAGCTGGGAAAGAGCAGTGATGCCCAGAAGGAGTGTGGAGCATTTCAGGAGCTAAAAGGACAGTGCTGGAGTGCAGGGAGGGAACGCAGAGCAGCAGGATATAAGGGTGAAGAGGCAGGCAGGAGACACACCATGCAGTATGCGACAGCCTTTTTAAGGATCTGGGTTTCATTCTAAGAGAAACAGGAAGCCATTGAAGAGTATTAAGCAAGGAGGATGATTGGATGAAAATATGGATTATCTGCATTTTTAAGTGACAAATCCAACTATAGTGTGATCAGGATTGCTAGAAAAGAAAAATCGATTCTGGGAAACCAGTTAGGAGTCTCTTGCCATAGGCCAGGAAAAAGATAAAGGTTAAGGAATTGGTGTTAGAAGCTACAAGAGAAATGGCAAGATTTGAGAGGCACTTCAGAAGTAAAAGCTCTAGTCTTGGGGAAGAATTAGGTATGCCAAAGATGGAAAGGCGGCTAAGATCCTCCCCTAAATTCAGATTTTTCAAATTTGATGTATGGCAGGTAACATTCATCAAAGCAGGGCTCACTGGAGTACTAAAAGGACTTGAAACTATAAGCTAATACATTGGATCAAATGAAAGAGAACTGAGGAGAATTACATTTTGTAGACTATTAAACTAAGTGCTAACGATCCTGAATATGGTGATCACAAACCTCTTGCTCTTTTGTCACACCAACTTCTGTTAATTGTAACAAGAGCAACAGTGTGATTCTAAGACCTGTAATTCCTTCAACTAGAGTTTTGAAATTTGCGAGTTTATATTTTGAAGTTTTGCTTAAAATTTTTCTTAGAACCTTAGAATCTTAAATATTTTCTTAGAAGATTAAGTCAGGTCACTTTCCCACTGGTATGTTCACAATTCTATGGATGTTTTCCAAAATTGGTGATTATTGTTGATGATGCCATTTAACCTGTACCATTAAGTCACTAGAAAGCATGAAGGAATGGCTACCTTGCACAAACTATTTGTCCATTGTTTTGAAAAATCAAAATAACTTCAGAGCTATCAAAAATCTTTATTCTTTTTTTAAAGGCAAGAAAAAGAGAAAGGAGACAACATGGTCACTCCAAGATAAACCTCTTCTGAACAACTTAACTAATTTGACTAATGACTGATATCTTTTTCAGCACTGTGGCAATAGAAAGCAATGTAACAGCACCCTCTGAACCCAGACCTACTCAAATGTTAAATGTTCAAGACACAATTTATTTATATTTTTCAAGAACATTGTCCCACCAGAGGATTCCTTAGTCTTAATAAACACATGATGGATGTACATTTAATATCCTAATTTTATCTTGATAATTCAGCAACTATTTGAATTATCTTGCTATCTTTGCATGAATTTTTATTTGCATATGAATGTTTCCATCAGAAATGTAATCAAATGCAAATTGAATTGGATTTGCATTAATAGCCTTTTTGGCTTAAAAGGGAAAAGAATTCTGATTTTTCTGGATAGGCAAACTAAACTGCATCTAGATATACCACTGGTGTTCTGAGAGGCAATTTACTTGCTAGATAAAATTTGGACATGCTAGACTTCTATGTCAAGTGTGATGAGGACAGAAGACATCAAATTATGTGCTCTTTTAATTTAAGGATTACTTTGATTATCTTTGTATCCTGAGCATTGAATATGTTACCTAGAGATTAGCATGTTCTCAAAAATCATTTATGAAATATATGTGGAATAAATTATTTCCTTAACAGTAATCTTGATGTAAAAGTCTTCTAGTAAATGGAAACATAAGATAGGATACCTACAGCTGAGCTAGAAACTTGGGTCTACTATTCAAGCAGTTATAGAACAGTTATGTGATAAACTATAGTGTGGATCATAAATAAGAGGTCTGTCCAGAAAAAGCCAGCCATTGTTAATATAATGAAAATGGTTTTGGACATCGATGTAACCTGGCAGCAAGAAGAGTGGACTGGAATATGCATGTGTGAACAATGACAATTTTTACTGTACTAGTCAGTGGGGGCAATAGGTACCATTGACTGAGCATGTGTACTGTGCAGCTGTCACATTCAAAACGACTGAGCAAGTAGAGCAACGAATCTTCCTCAAATGTTGCGTTAGCTTGAACATTCCTCTGTGGAAACTAGTCAGATGATTCAGAAGGCTGCAGCTGTGGGCAACTGGTGATTGGCAGCTTTATCACGACAATGAACCCATTAATGCATCATGTCTCAGGCAGTTTTTTGGCAAAGCATCAAATCACTCAAGTGACTCAGCCTTGCTACAGCCTAGATTTGGTACCCTGTGACTTCTGGCTTTTCCCAAAACTAAAATCACCTTTGAAAGAGAAGAGATTTCAGACTGTCAATGAGATTCAGGAAAATACTACAGGGCAGCTGATGGCCATCGGGAGAACTCTGTGAGGTCCCAAGGTGCCTACTTTGAACGGGACTGAGGCATCATTGTCCTATGTACAGTGTTTCTTGTATCTTGTATCTTTTTCAATAGATGTCTCTATGGATACATTCTGGAAAGACCTTGTACTTGTAAGAGTTTGAAAGGGCCCAGATGCATATTCAAAAATGATTTCATGAAGAAGATAACACTTAATCATTTACAACTATTTTCCCCATCAGGACTTTTCTTTATGTGGTATAGGTATGCTAATATCTGAAGTCATTTAAGTGGGCTAGAGCCTAGCCTTCCATGAACTAGGTATTGTATAACCATCATGGATATAATGTGGATTTGACTGGTGTTGCTATGGGTACTAGTGACATATGGCTTTCCTGCTCCGCACCATGACATTCACCTTTGCCTGAGAATAGCTCCCCATTTTCCCTATTGCCAAGCCTTATGATACCCAAAGCAGCTGCCACATTACTGCATGATCTGGCTCCCCTAATCACAGTGAAGTAAGCTGCAACTGAAGTGAATCAATCTTAGTCTTCCATTCTCCAGGCCAAACTATTGATTGGCCCAGGGGTGGCCAACAAATCCAATTGAATTCAGCAAATCCTTTTCCTGTGATTTTAGGACTTTGTTTCGAAGAGAGCATCAAGGAAGTTTTTCCCCCCAAGTGACTGCAGCTATAAGACATAGAACAAAGAAGCTGATATAGCCCATGTATAGTACAATTTATGAAGAGAGAGAATGAAGCAGACATACAAAGTAGAGACAAATAGCAGTTCCAGACAGTACATTCTTAGCTGTACTTGCTTCTGAGGCCAAGCTGCACTTCTGTCCTTCCAGGGACTCTGCTGTTCAACCCTCCTTAGAGTCTGTGACCTGGAACATCCCCTTTTCTAAGTTGAGGCCATGTGTGTTTCAGTCTCTGAAACCCCAAATCACCCTACTTGTTATAATAGTAGAACAAATGATGGGATTACATTTTGGTTATTCTCAGAATTGTTGGGAAGAATAAAGCTTTGATTCTATTTGGAAGTTTACATTTTTGGTTTTTGCAAAGATTTTGTAATACTGTATAGTGGACAGAGGAATGAGGTAAAAAATTGGCTAGAAAGTTATAGAATTCCCCACTGCATTTTTCTAGTCTAAAATCAACCTCATTTTACTTTTTTTTTCTTTCAGTAATCCTCTTCACTCCTTGGTCTGCTAGGAAGAGCTGCCAAAACACACTAACAAAGGATATTTGCATGGTATTTATGATCAAACCATAATAAAAATTCACAAGAAACTTCCAAGTAATTTCTTCCCATACCTTCTCCAGAGATTTTACATTTAGTCCTAAAATTTACCCTAATGTCTTGCAAATATCTCAACCTTCCCTAAGGTCAAGTAAACTTTTCTCTAGCTAAAAAAAAAAGTTTCATTAATTAAACATGTTTCCTCATAGCCACGTGTATTTTATTATTGTTAGGGTAAATTTCTAGGCCCCTACAAGTTAAAAAAGCCTTAAATTTCTTGTAAATATGATAGTCAATCTTACTAATGTTGCTTATTAATACTTTCAGAAATACATTATTGTCTAGCTTAGATAAAGATTGATATTTTTAGATAGATAATGCTAAGTATCACTATGGACTGATGTTAAAAATGATTGCCTAAAAAACAGGTAATGTTAATGGAACTCTAAATGTAAGAATTATATTGGTCTTCATATCTGTCACCGTTCCCCATAATTCAGTTGCTTTAGGGTACTTTCTCAAAGATTCTTAAAAGTGAGTTTAACTTCATATTTACAAATATTTAAATTATATTGAGACCTTCATACTTAATCTTTTTCCCTTTCTGTTTCCCTCTTTTTACTCTTATTGCTTCACCATTTATTTTCTTTAAATGTAACAAGCATATGTTCATGTAGGAAGATGGGTATTCTCTTTCCACTTGTCTAATATCCAACATGTTTTAAATTTTCATTAAAAAATTAAGAAACATATTTGAATATTATTCTAAGCCATTTTAATAACCATCAAAATGAATAAATAATTCTTTTGGAAAGGAAAGTATCTTGGAGGCTCTAGAAGAGCTAACACAAGTGTATGTAAAAACCTAAGTGGAATCATTCATCCATTCCTTCATTTAATAATTGTTTATTGAGTGCCTACTAGAGCCAGAGAGTGTGGTTGGGGATGAGGACACAATCATGTGGACTGATAATTTTTCCTAGTTCTGTGACTCTCATATTTAGAGACATGTACATAAAATGCTTGTGATTATGCAATATGCAGACATATACATACATAGATGTATAGCAGGGGATTATATGATTATATTGTACAGATATAGGGATAATTTCCCAGGATAACATAGAAATTTTACATTTATCATATATTCTGGCTTTTACTCACTTCATTCATTCAGGCATAGGGACCAGAAGAAACCATCACAAATCTAGGTAACAATATTCATCCTCTTTTTGAAAAACAGTCTCTTTATTAACATTTTAGAGGATCAAAAACAGAGGAAATTATTTTTAATTTAGTCATCTATATTGAATTTTTTTTGATTAAAGAAGCCCCTCCTCAGCATTTGTTGAGGTATATAAATTCTTATGGCTACTTTGTTTAAAGTTGAGTTATTAATGGAATATAAGCATTTCCTCATTAAAAATGCATGTATGCCTTTCTGCAGAAGGCTTCCAAAATACATACTGGCACCAGAAATTGAAAAACAACTCAAAGGAAGAGGATGATAGTTTTCTCATTACATAGCTACATGGGCAGCCCACCAGAGCCTCCAACTGCTACAGAGGTGTGTGTGAAGCCAGGAAGGCTCATCAAGAGTGACCAAGTTTTCTTCTCTTCTTGGGAATTTGTACAGCATCGGAGCTGGTCTCTCCATGCCTGATCTGACATGGTTTTCTCTGGGAACACATGTTCAGATGCCAATGAGAGCCCTCCATGTGTAAGAGCTTTAGGAGAGAGACTTGTAGAAGGAACAGGGAGATAGGAATCCATACTACCCTGTAGGATCAAATATCTCCCAAAACAGCAGAAAGTAGTCCAGTCAGGGACAAAGTCTAATTTTTAAGTGAGGTTTATATTAAGTGAGGGGATTGTGAATATCAAGATTGAGACACTACTAACCCTTAGGCAGTTTTGATGGCTATATATCCATGTAGAATCCATGCCTTTAGAAATATTCTGGAGTTAGATAATGTGTATTATCTTTCACATTACTGTGGAATCTAAAAACCTGGAGTTAGTATATTACCAAAAAGATTCTTAGACTATTTTAGTATGTTTTAGAGGGTTTATAAAATAGGGTGCTTTTGGCCCAGCAATTCAATAATCTGTATTTTAACAAGTCCTTCAGGGAATTCCAACACTCACCCAGTTTAAGAATCACTACTCTAGGAATTCAAATCTCTGCCTCACTAGGCTAAATAAGGCATTCAGCATGGTTGTGGGAAATAGCACAGAAGTACTATCATGTCAGATAGCCTTCCTGACCATCTCAACCTGAGTTCATATCCTCAGTCTGCATTTACTGAATATCATCCATGTATCTCAATTTTTAAATTTTTAAACCTATCATGTCACATTTTAATCTGTCATTTACATATCTGTGAGCTGAGAGAGGCATGGATCATGTCTTATTCAGCTTTGTATTACCAGGTCCATGTACAATGCCCAGCATACAGCTAAAGCTCGATAACTAAATACTTAGACCAGGTCCTGGGTCACTGGGTTCCTCATCATATTGGCTCTGCTACTTGTATTTTTTAAATCTCAATATCCTCATCTATAAAATGAGCCAGTATATGCTTTCTGGAATAGCCTTGAAGTTTTAGAATTCCATAATTTCAGTTTATTAATTACCCAAATCAATTTGCTTTTTAATTCACTGTATTCTTTTCAATTAAAAACTCAAATCAACACAGCTTTCTGATGGAGGAACTACATACACAGATTAAGAAAAAGTGTTTTGATCCTTCCTGGAAACTACAGAAATGGACTTCTGGCCAAGATGGAGGTGTAGGTAAACACACTTCACCTCCTTGAACAACCATAAAAAGTATCACAATTAACCTCAAAACAAAACAACCAGAACTGTAAGAAAATCGAACCGTACAAAAGTCTGATAACCAAGGATTTAAAGAAGAAATCTTCATCCAGAAGGGTAGGAGGGGTAGAGATGGGGAGCCGGGACAGAGGGCGCGGCGCGGGGGCGGCTGGTGGAACAGGTGGTCTCACATTCACACGTGGCAGATAAAAGCCAGGAGGGACATCTGGGGTGTGATCCCAGACCCAGGCCAAACCTCACAGCCTAGGGTGCCAGTGCTGGGAAGGTAAAGCCTCGTAGCTTCTAGCTGTGAAAACCACTGGGGGTTGGGGCAACAGAAGAAACTGCTCATCTCTCAGAAGAGTCTGTTTAGAGGGCCCCCATGTTCCTAGAATGTAGTAAACACACCCACTGTGGGAACTACCACCAGGGCAGCAGCTAGAAGTGCGCTAGTCACATACAGCAAGTAGGTGAAGTGACTGGAAAAGGAATGAGTGCCAAGTGAGTGGCCTTGTCCCCTCTCTGACCCCTCCCACATGCACAGTGCCACAAAATGGTGAAACAGGTCATCCCACACTGATGAATACCTAGGCTCCATCCCTTACAACATAACAGGTGCACTAAGACAGAGAGTCAAAACAACTCTACCTAATACACAGAAACAAACACAGCGAGGCTACCAAATTGAAGAGACAAAGAAATATGACTCAAAGAAAGAACAGATCAAAGTTCCAGAAAAAGAACTAAGTGAAATAGACATAGCCAACCTATCGGATGTAGAACTCTAAACACTAGTGATAAGGGTGCTCAGAGAACTCATTGAATATGGCAACAACATAAAGTAAGAAATGAAGGTTACACTAAGTGAAATAAAGAAAAATCCACAGGGAAACAATAGTGAAGAGAAGAAAACCAGGATTCAAATAAAAGATTTGGAACATAAGGAAGAAATAAACATTCAACCAGAACAGAAAGAAAAAATAAGAATTTAGAAAAAAACAAGGAGAGAATAAGAAGACTCTGGGATATCTCCAAAAGTGCCAACATCAGAATTATAGGGATGCTAGAAAGAGAGGAGGAAGAGCAAGAAACTGAAAACTTATTTGAAAAATAATTAAAGAAAACTTAAATAACTTGGTGAAGGAAATAGACATACAACTCCAGGAAACACAGGGAATCCCAAACAAGTTGGACCCAAAAAGAACAACACCAAGACAAATCGTAATTAACATGCTAAAGGCTAAAGATAAAGAGAGAATCTTAAAAGCAGCAAGTGAAAAGAAGAGAGTTACCTATGAAGGGGTTGCCTTAAGACTATCAGCTGATTTGTCAAAAAAAACTCTACAGCCAAAAAGGGGTTGGCAAGAAGTATTCAAAGCGATGAAAAGCAAGGACCTACAACCAAGATTACTCTAACCAGCAAAGCTATCATTTAGAATGGAAGGGCAGAGAAAGTGCTTCCCAGACAAGGTAAAACTAAAGGAGTTCATCATCACCAAACCATTATTACATGAAATGGTAAAGGGACTTACTTAAGAAAAAAGAAGATCGAAACTATGAGCAGTAAAATGACAACAGACTTATAACCATCAACAACTGAATCTAAAAAAACAAACAAAAATCCCCCCAAAACAAAATAAGCAAGTAACTAGAACAGAACAAAAACAGAATCATAGATATGGAGGTCATATGGAAGGTTATCAGCAGGCAGGGGTTGGGAGAGAATGGGGGAAAAGTTACAGGGATTAAGAAGCATAATTGGCAGGTACAAAATAGACAGGGGGAAGTTAAGAATAATATAGGAAATGGAGAAGACAAAGAACTTATACACATGACCCATGGACATGAACTAAGTGGGAGATTGCTGGAGGGAAATTGGTGTACCTGGTGGAGGGGAGCAAAGGGAAAATAATCAGGACAACTGTAATAGCATAATCAATAAAATATACTTAAGAAAAGAAAGAAACATCACAAGGAAAATAGTGCTTATTAAACATTTGTTGAGTGAATGAAGGAGACACTCAAAAAGCCTGGGATATCAGTTATTTCTTGTGGGAACTCTTGTTGTAAAGATAACTGCTCCTAACCTCAAACAAAGCTAGTAAAACCACAGCATTTATGAGCCAGCAAGTGATAGGCTCTCCTTGGTGGACACTGCTCAGAGTCTGAAAATGATCCTCCTCTCTAACCTGCCAAGTGCTACTTCTGTTTTTCTCTCCTCTCTCTGCTTTATTTTTTAAAACTCATTGTATGAAATTAGCTAAAAAATTGAAACAATAATTTGCATGACACACCTGACTGATGATAAAACTCTTCCATCACATAAAAACATTATAGATACTTGACAAAAGACGAAGGTGAAATGCTTTATAATAATATGACTCCTTGTTAAGTATTTAGTTACTAATTGAATTATCTAATAAATTGATCTTGCACAATTAACACTATACACCCACTCAACCCTTGCTGAGAAATATCTCATGATCAAAATTGTGTGACTTCTGTTGCCCATATAAAAAAGCTACCTTTATTTAAAAGTGTTAATCTAATTTTAATGTAAGAGTAATAGGAGAAAATGGAAGCTTTAACCATGAAGATAATAAAGGTACAGAAACTTTCTTACTCTTTTCCCCACTTTCTCTATGTTAATGATATGACTTACGAATTAGTGCTTAAAGAGGCTTAACTGTTTGCTAGCTGCCAACCTCATCAATAATACTAGCAATTTAGGAGATTTGTATCTTGCTCCATGATGTTTCTTGCTCAGGCAAGATTTTCAATCTAGGTCTAGATGTTTACCTCGATTCAGTTATTCTGGAGATGCCCGGAAGGACTCTGTAAACCTAGGCAGAATTGGCATTTCTATGTGGTACTTTAGGGTTTGAATCCCTGATTCCACACCTTCCCATCCTGGTTATACTCTATTATCTGAGTGCATTTTGTGAAGTATAAGCAGGACTGACTATATAATTTGCGGGGCCCAGTGCAAAATGTCAGCAGGAAAGTATTAAACCAAGGGCCCTGCATGACTGTGCAGATACTGGGTATAATATCATGAGGCACAACCCCTGGGAACGCCCCCCTCCCACGACAGCTATCACAGCCCTTGGTTTTTGTTTTCTTTGTTCATGTTTCCCGGTAAAATGTCACTAGAAGAAAGGACAGGGTGGGGTGGAGTCTGGGATTGCTAGTCTAATTTCCTCATTTAACAGATGATACAGCTAAGGTAGAGAGAGGTTCATGATTCACGCAAAGTTACACAAATACTTTCTGGAAGAGCTGGATGGAGAATTCATGTATCCTGACTCTTAACCCATTACTTTTCAGCTATGTCATGATGACTCATTATGAGAAAAAGAAGGAGAGAACCCCATTTTTTAGTTTTCCATCATGCCTAACTGAAGGGTTATGATCTGAATAGGTTCTAGATGCTGAAAAGTTCACTATGACATTATACATAGTTCCAAACAACACTATAATGCCATGAAATCAGTATGGGAAAAGCCAAAGTAAATGCCAACTTCAATATAAATAAAATATTAAATTAAAATGTTTTTCTCTACTTTTCATGTCCCTGTTTTTCTGAAACCCATGCTCATTTTTTTACTGGGTAATCCACATCTAAGTCTTTTGGGGCAAAGCAAAATCATCATCAATGTTCTTCAAATTCTCCACTTGAGATGTTAATTTAAAATTTCCATTTAGTATTTAAGAATTATATTTTCCTAATTTGAATATTTCTTATGTTTAATCATGTTTCTAATGGCACCCAATACAGAGTAACTTTATGAGCCACCTGGCAAAGGTGAATTTTTATTATTATGGTTATAGTAAATAAAAAAAATGTCTCAAGAGTAATTTAGGACTAGGGACTTTATTCACGGTTCATTTTGCTTTACAATCTCACATATTACTTGTTTATTCCACCACATGCTTAATGCTATCCTGCTGTACGTGTTCCACTTCTTCAGATTAGATGAAACTGTGTCACCCCTTGATAACTTCCCATGCCTCGCCGACCCTTCCTGCAGAGCCACTCCTGCTGTCACCTGTCTTAACACACTGGCCAGAGAGGATGGGTCAACACACTCCTCCATCCGCATTACCGTTTCAAATCAGTGTTCCTATTTTAGTAATTTGTTCATCACCTATTTGCTTATTCATTTATTTATTATTTCAACAAATAAACTGTTTATCAACCATCAAGAGCTGTATAAAAACTGCGCCTACTGAGAGAAAATATGGAGAAGAGTACACTTAACCTTTACACCCCAAAAGCCTCAAATTTCTAATCGCATTTTTTGAAGTTTAAGTCATTCATTTTTCTCCATTATGTTCTTTAACACCACCTATACAGCTCAAGTAAAATGACACTCTTTCTATTATTATGTTTACCCCAGACTTCCATTATAGTCATTCTAGAAAACGTCATTACTCAAACGATTGTCCATGGGAATCCTCGGTGCATAGTGCTTTGCCTTTCTTTAGTCCAACAACATGATGGCCACACCTTGGTACTAGGCTAACTCTGGGATAATATCATCTCTATGAACCTGAACTTGGAACTTTTATTCTCTGATTTCAACTTTCTGCCTTTCTCTATCACTGAGCTCCTCATTCTCCTGAAACAGGTACCTCATTGTGATAATCAGGCCCTGTCAAGTAACCTAGTCTACTTCAGCCATTCTTATTTTATACTTGCCTCAGTTCACCTTGAAGCCTGAAATCCCTTCCATCCCTGCCTGTTATTCTTGTTGGATTCCCACCGTGCCAAATTAAAATGTAGCCCAATTTCCCTGCTCCTAGAGTACGCAAGGGTCTAAAGAAACTTTAATAATTGTGTAGACTTATTTCAGTCTATGTTATCAAAACATAATATTCTTTTATGATGATAATTAAATCTCCATACATTGTCCACAGCAACTACTCTACACTTCCACACCTCAAGATTCCCTTACTGTCAGCTGGTGCACTGTTTTTCTATTTACTTCAAAGAATGCAAACCATATAATGTGAATACCCCAAACTGCCTTAAATTCAATCAAAATCTACCCTCATTCTTCCTTCTTTTTGTGATCATATTGCTAAAAACATGTATCTCTCCCAGTAGCCAAGGCTACCACCTAAGAGCAATACCCTCACAACTTTTCTGATAACCTATTCAGTCTTCACCCAGGCTTATATTTTCAGCTTTTCTCTAACTCTCTCTTTTGCACAGAAGCATGTCCAGCAAGCCTCTGTCCTAAAGGGAACCTTTCCTAAAATTTGCTGTCTTCTATTTTCATGTCTCCAATATTTAATCCTTTGCTCTGTCAGAAGCCCTCTGCAATATGGAATACTTTTCACTTGAACCTATGTAACTTGTTGCGTTTCAAATAAAACACCTTGATCCATGTATTATTATAATAATTAATAATAATAGTGGCTAGCAATGATTGAACATTTATTGTGTCTAAAATTATGTCAAACATTTTATACATGTTTCTTATTCATCTACCATTGTTTCATTCACCCAATTGAATGTAAGTCCTTAATGATAGTAATTACTCATTGTATTTTTCATGATGCCAAAGAAAATGCCTTGCACTTAGTAGGGTGTCCCTAAGTGGCTATTGATCTGAATTGCTATTGAGGTTATAATTATTTGTTTGTAAGTTTTGTCTTTCTGTCATTCTGATTTTTGTTTTTCCTTTTGACATTGTAAGACTTTCCATTCCTTAAGGACTAGAATTAGATTTTCTATTTCCTTAAAGTTTCTCAAGTCTCAATTCCAATTCTGCACAAAAGAAATATTCTGACCTAAAAGAATGAATGTAAGTATTTTAGTGGTTATTAACAAGTGATTGTTATCCAGAAGTAAAAAAGATATGATTACTGATGCTAGTCAGTGCCCAAGTAAAGAAAGAAATTTTGACAGCTTTCATCATCATTATACACAAATATTATAAATACTACAAATCGTCTTCTCTCTTTAAAAGGGGTTGCTAGTTAAAGATGAAGTTAGATAGAAACCTAAGCTATTCTTTCTTAATCTCTGCTTTTAATCTCAAGTTCATTGTGAGACCAGTGAAAAGAAATTTGTCCTACAACTTGTCTGGATAGTTTTCCAAAACGTCAAAGGAATTTAATTGACAAAGGCTCTCAAATCATCTGGTTAGTCTTTCCATTACAAATCTGTGAAACACTGTATTTTCATTTTATTGAGAAGGAATTAATGAGGAACTCATGTGAAGGGAGAAAACAGTTCAGAATGTGTTAATTTCTTAATGAATAAAAATGGTTTAAAGCTTACTTGTACATGCAAACAAACTGGCAAAAACAAAACAAAACAGGTAAGCATCTGGTATTTGTTAGGCTTTGTGCTAGGTACTTAAAAATTCTACACCACTTAATCCCTACAATGAGACTTTGTACACAGCAAATCACTATTTCTACTTTAGTGATGTAGAAATGAAGGCTTATTATATATTTGAGTTCATGTAACTAGCAATTGGTAAAGACAAAATTCAAATTAGTTTATCTGACTCTAGAATCTGGAGCATCCCAAAACAACATTTGCTTTTCATATGTGAAAGCAACTATATATTTTCCTTAAAATTTTGGAAGCATGTTTAGTCATGTTTAATGATTGGAGTCAATATATGTAGTTATTTCTTGGACAATAATTTGCTTGCTTTATGCAAGATTAAAACTAAGACCTAAAATGGCTTTGTCCAGTTTCTAGATGTGAGGCACTTTTTTTCCCAGCAAAGAAAGCAAAGATGCAAGTGGTTATTAATAGCCCTTTATAACTAGAGTAGTAGATTGTCTGAGTAAATATAACTTTCACATTTTCAAAGAGGAAACAACAGGGGCCGATTTGAGTCTTGATATGCACGTGGAACTACACTAATGTTAATGATCACCATGTACCTAAGATTGATCCTTGTTACTACTAGCTCTTAGACAAACTCGTGTTTATAATGCTCCTAAGTTTTTCCATTTCTCTAATCTTCTTGGAAAATGTTTTTTTCACACCCTCTTAAAAACTCTACATAATAATTTCATTCTGAATTTGAATTTAATTAACATCTGAGTGTTGTAAGGTTTTTTTTGGTAAAAATGCATTCTTTGTCTTATGGGTTAAAATATAAAATTTTCTTTCATTTTTAGAACATTAAACTTAGTGTAGAAACACTAAATGGCACGTGGAATGTTATGAATATAAATCAGAAATTGTTATTTATGTTGTTGTAAATCAATTTTGCTATGCTGCTAATCTAACTTTATTGTAAAAATGTAGTGATACTCTAGAATGTTGTTCTTTGCCTTTAACAAGTTGATTTTAGGAACTTAAATCCTGGTTTCACTCTGCAGATGCTGGATTTGATTCCCTACACAGGGAATGTTTTCCCCTATTTGGGCTGCCCTCTCAGAGTCCATTCCTTCTCTACCAATTACTTGTTTGTTCATGCATTCATTTTACCAGGTATAATGTGTATCATGTGTATTCACTGCCATATTGGCCCTTTAAGGTAAACAAGGAAAAGTCTTTTTCTTAAAGCAAATATCCTGGGAGCACTTACTGAGGCAAATATATACATTGTGTATTTAACTACCTCAACAGTCCTAAGGAGTAGATAGATGTCATGATAATCTACCACCATATTACAGCTGAAGAAATTGTTTGTTTGCCCTCATGAAATTAACTAGGTGAAATAGGTGTAAACAATACAAAGAGGAACAATTCAATATGCTAAAATTAGTCATGTGCACCTGAGGGCTGTGGGATTTCAGAGAAGGAAGAGATTGATGCGGTTTGGGTGTTCAAAGATGACCACATTGAGGAAATGGGACGTGAGCGGTCCCTGAAGAACAAAAGGGTAGGGAGAATTTGAATGACTGGAGGGAAGGGAGAGAGAGATTAGTACCTCAAGGAACAGCATGGCCAGAGATTCAGGTTGGCATAAATGTAATTCTTTTTTGATATTGCCAAGGATTTGGTCTGATAAAAATGGAACATTGTTGGTATGAAATGGGTGGAAATTAATACTGGAGAAGAATGTGAATTTTGTCCTATAGGTACTCAGGTGCAAATAAGGATACTATGAAGAGAATTCAGGCAATGAGAAAAAATTATTGGAGGAATGTGAACTGACAAAATAGAGGAAGACATGAGGCTAGAGATAAGTCAAATGTAACTGAGTTTTTCTTGTTTGGGAGACTAGAATAATGGGAGATGAAAATGTCTAGGTGGTTATTTCAGGCCAGTTGTCAAAAATATGTCAACCTGGAAAGATGAAAGCAAAGCCAAGTGTTGTTTGTCACTCATCCACTCCCTCATGTCTTCAGAAACTCTGTCTGACCTAGATGATTCTAAGATTTATGGTAGGTAGGTAACCAAAACCCTATACCATTCCCGTTTTCAAGTAATTTACAATTTAGTGGGGACAAACATACCTGCAGGTGACTAAGTATAATACAAGAGAGAATGAAATAAATCCTATAAGAAGACCCTCAAAGGAATGAATGATTAATCCTGAGTTGGAGACTTTAAAATGGTTTCTTGGTGGAGATGGCCTTTAAGAATGTATATGATGCTGTCAGACTAAGAAAGCTCTTCGGCTAAAAGAGGCTGAGTGGCTTCTTAGGCTGAAGGAAAACCACGAACAAAGGCAAAGGAGTATAATGGTAAACAGTCTTTCTGAGCTGGGGCATATTCTGGGAAGTGGCATTGAAGACAAGATGGGTTAGATCATGGAGGATCTGCCAATTCAGCCTAGAAGCCAATGCAATCTGAAAGCAATGGAGAACCATGCCAGGTTGAGTATGAAATGGAGTGGGGACAAGTTACAATTATCCATCTGCCCTAAGTTTTGGAAAGCAACTTCTAACTAACTTTGTTAGGGTGACGAATGTATTAGAGAAATTAGGGATTGAAACAGGGGCCCAGTTAACAAGGTATTGTAATAGCTCAAATGAAAGATGAGGATTTAAAATGATTCAAATGCTATATGATATTTGTGACAGTAAAATTGATAGTACTTGATGATTAATTAGATAAAGTACATAAGTGTCAAAAATGATACCATAGTTTTTAACCGGTTCAATTTCTCAGAGTGGTGGAAGACTTTCTAAGGCAAAAGAATATGTCAGGTAATTTAGATTTTATTCCCAAATCTTCCACCAGTTAGCTATGTGGCATTTTAAAAATACAGTTTCCACAACTATCAAATTATAGTTAAGGAATTGTTCTATAGTGTAACTTAATTTTAGAATTCTGTGATTCTATTTCACTAAGCCTTCCCACTACTTCTTACAGATTTAAACTCAGCAGAATACATTATGAAGGAGATATGCTTTTAGGTTCTAAAAGACTACTTTGTTTATATAAAGTTAAAGTTTACTATTTAATAGATTTGTAAAACTGAGGAAGAACTTCAGAGGTATTTTCCTTATTTTTAGTTAGGGATAAAATTTATGTGTTGAGTATTCACAGAAAAATATTAGCGATATTTTCCTTTTCTCCCCTCTACAAGTCCAGTTAATAATGACATTTTTTAAATCAGAAAATTTGCTTAACTTTAAAAATAATTTGTCTATTCCAATGTCTTTGCATTCTGCTTTGATTAGGAAAGAAAAATGGAATTTGATATTAAACAATTCCGTATTCATTCATTAATAAAAACATTTATTGAGAGCCTATTAATTTTAAGGCACACTTATAGACTATGTGGTAGCTTAAGAAAAAACCATGCCTGCAGAATTTGCAATCTAATTTGGAAAAGACCACATTAATTAACACACTACAGCATCTATGGAAAGGTTAGCGGATTTATTTCATGAGAGTTCATTGGAAGAAGATTTCATTTTAGTTGAGATGGCTACAGAAGAAGGTCAGCTGGATCTTCATCAGAAGGACTTGGGTGAAGAGAAAGATATGGTCCATTAATAATGAGTAATTTCAACCATAAATAATGTCTTATTTCAATTCCACATATATTCAGGCATCTAAGAAGACGCTGGAGGGAAGAAGCAGTCAACTTATGGTTGGGAAGAGATGTGTATTTATCTTCTAAGAGGGCTGAATTATAAACTGAGGATCAGTAGTAAATTCCTAATTACCAAGTCCAATGTATTTGTTCAGCATTCTTTCACAACTGTAGTTATTTGAACTTTTTATTGAATTGACCATTCTCTCCTTTTTGAAACTTTCTTTCTTTGCTCTCTGAATGTTTAATATTTTTTTTCTACCTTACAATCTTTTTTCTTTCAATGAATTTGACTTTTCTCCCTACTCACCAGGAGGCTTGGCCTCAGCTTTCTACTTGTTTCAATAAACACACTCTCAATTGTAAGTCTCATAGTCCCAAGATGTTAAATATTATCTGAATATATCTGCATGACTCAAATCTCTCTAGAAAACCCTGACTTCCTGGGTTTCAATTCCTCATTTCCAATGGACATTCTCATGTTCTCGTATGTATTTGTCTAACTCTTACATGAAAATATTAATGTCTGAAGATCAGCTCAAGGTCTTCTCCTCAAAACTGGATCTTTTTTCTGTCTGTCTAGAAATAGCAAGCATTGCCATATTCTAAACACAGCTATCTTGGCTCCATCACTGAGCTATTTTGACTCCATCTCACAGAGAATCAACCAGTTGTTGAGAAGTCATGCTGCTAATTTCATCATTGTCACCACCCTAGGACAAGCTTTTTATCACTTCACACCTGAATAACTTCAATGGCTTCTAGTTAGTCTCTCAAAGTCTGTTTTTTTCCCTAAAGAAATCATGGTAGTATAACATCACCCAAACTTCTGTTTGTTGCTTTGTCAGCTGGCTTCAACTTAAATGTCCACTTCATTTTCCATGAACTGCCTCCTAGGACCCTCTGACTCAGCCTAATTCTTTCACTATCCTTTGAATAAATATCACAGTTTCTCATTGGCTAACATACTCCTCCTTTGCTAGAAAGCCCTTCCTCACTTCTCTATGACTATGGAAAATGTACTTAGTTCACATTTTACTTCCATCATGAAACCTTTTCTAAATACTAACACAACAGCATCTCTTCCACTTCTGTAACTTGAAATAATTATGGTTTTTATCATTGGGTGCATATTTATCACATATTTTACTTATCACTCATTATTATTTCTTGAGTGTTAGTCTCATCTTCCAAATTAAATAACAACCATGTCTTGGACTGCCTGCCCCATCTTCTATCACACATACACGAAACAGTGAACATATAGAAGACACTCAGTGAATAGCTACTGGTTTATTTATTGACTGAATACATATAAACTCTAAGGAACAGTAAGCAGGATGAGAAAAAAAAGATCTTAAAGCTAGGTGAAAGAACATTCAAAATTGATTTTTAAATCTGCATAGGAACAATTTTTATTAACTTCGCTTTAGACTATAAGTGTGTAAAACAGCTAGTAAATTGTCACTCTGTGAGATAAATTTCCTTTTGGGACACCTTAAATGCCTACAAAGTTAATAAAATTAGCATTTATGTATACTTAAAGTTGAAATTTAATATTTACTTTTAACAGGAACATGAAGCTGTTTTTGATTTCATGAGTTGGGACATCATAGAAAGTATCTAATTTGTTGTATTTATTACATTTCCATGGAAAATTACTTTGTCATGTTTCATTTTTACATGGTGAGGGTACTCCTGAAACAGAGGTCATTAAAACTAGAAATATTCTTAAGAAGCAACTGTTTCAATCTGTTCATTTTTCAGGTGTAGAAAGTGAATTCCAAAGAAGGTTATTGACTTGCCCAATGTCACAATCTAGTTATTGCCAGAGCTGTACCAAAAAATTAGGATTGTTGGTTTCTGGTTCTATATTTTTTCCAAAATCCCATGTTGTGCAGTTTTATTTTTGTACCTAGATCTTCATTATTTCTCTTATTTTACACCCGAGAAAGTAAATTAGTGCCTCATAAGTTATTAATAAGAACATTCTAAACAGAAGCAGAGCATGAGCACTCTGTTATGATGTATATCAACATAAGTGAGCTATGAATATCATCTTAATTGTTTACATTTCTAGAACTACATAAAACTGTAACTTTTTTGATTGCTAAGTTGAGTGGAAGTAGTTATGTGATTTTTTTTTTGTTTGTTTGTTTTGTTTTGGTTTTGGTCTTGTTTTGGAAGATGACCTTTTACTGGGCACTATGTTAATCTTTGTAATGTTAGTGTGAAGGGTTATTTGAAACATCAAAAATAATTAGCCTTATTCAGGAAAAGAGAGGTAAACATAATGGATCAATGTAAATTTGCACTGGCGATATAAGAATGTGAGAGAAGACGCTGTTTGGGGGGAAAGAACACAGACTTTCACAATTGTCCCGAAACTCCATTCTATAGCAGTAGCAGAGTAAAACAAAATACCACTTAACTACCTCCCTACTGTATTTTTTAAGCTTCAAGTAAAATTGTCAGTTTTTCTATATAGAACTTTTGCTTAGAAAATATTATTTAGAAGGGCAAGAGAGTACTGAGTATTAAAAGTAAAGGAAGAATAAAAAGGAGCTCGGATGATCAATTTTTATGAGGAATGTTTATGGAAATTTGGTTTATCTGAAAAAAAAAAAACCTTTTACAATGGACATTAGACCATATCATTTGAACTCTGAATGACAAATATCAAGTGGTGACTAGAAGAGGCATATTATATTCTGATTTTAAAATTATTTGTGCAGTCTTTTTAAATAAAAAATTACTTATAGAATTTTGCCAAACACCTGCTTTAAAAGGATTCATTCATCCATTTCATTTTTCTCAACTTTCACAGGCAAATTAGGGGTTTAAGATATATTTGCTACTAAAATACCAAACTATAGGGAGTTCTGATCTGAAACAAAACAAGAGCTCTGTAATGCCTGACTTAATTGTGAAGTCATGGAGACGCTCACTAAATCCACATGACGCAGGACAAATGTGATCTCAGTGCAGTCAACTTACTTACCTGTACCATTGTTCATTGCGGTCTGGATCGCGGCTTCCGGCCCCATAGTGTCATAGTCTTCCTTCATTTCTTCTGTGGGGGAAAATTATCTTTAGCATTTGAAAATTGTAAAAAGGCTTACTATTAAGCATGCCAACCACAGGAACAAGGAAGATTCTTTGAAAGGAAACAGAGAAAAGGCTTGTTGTAAACCTCTAAACAATAGCTTTGTTCAGGCAATTGAATGAATCCAATAGTGCTAGCTGCACAAGAACTTATTTACTTTAAGCATTACTGCAAGCTGTGAAAAACAGAGGTGCTTATTTGGGGCAAATGAAGGGCTTTTCTTCTGGTGGCAGTTCTAGTGACAAACAGGGGGAAAGATATTATTTTTTCAATAAGAGTCAAAAGCAACCAGTATTTGTACTTACAAAGAGGCATGCTAGCTGCTATGCCTCTAGTAACCTTGGCTAATGAGTGGAAAGACAGAATTTCTTATTTTATTTTCATACTTTCCCCCCATTTGGATGGCACTAACCTACACGGGCATATTTTTTAAAAGCCTAATTCTATACATATCAAAACTTGAAAGACCCAATTTATAAGACAAGCATCCCAGGGGTATTGAAAACACCTGTTTCACTGCTTTAGCTAATCTTCGAAAGCATGCCTTCCTTATTCCTTTCCTTACCACTCCATAAATATCTCCCTTTTTTATTTATGCATCAGTAAATAATCAGTCACTTTGTGAGGAAAACCATACAAATATAACAACAGCTCAATGTTGTAATGAAGATGAAAATATGTAACATTAAAGTTGAAGACTCATAAATGATAACAGGCCATTTTCTAAAGCTGCCATATTTTAAAATAGGAAGAGTGTGAAAAATAGGAGGACTCTTGAATTTTCTGCCTACAAAACTGTAGCATATGGGAGAGGGCAGAGGAGAGAAGAGAGTTCAAAATCCTTCAAATACATAAATGAAACATGTACTTCTAAAAACTGCATTTTTATAACAACAATAGTAATGAGAACCAAACAGGATCCAGTATAAATATCTCTCTGTGATAATCATTTTACTGAAAACAAGAGAAACTTCATAAATGGGTCTCTGAATCCCCAAATTTATTCTAATCATTCTTTGCTCATCACATTTTAGTGATAATTGTTTAATAAAAGAACAAATTCTAGCAAATGTTACAGCTGTAGTGTCCTACAGCTTATCTGTTTCTGGTTTCAGAGCTGAAATATTATGGACTTCATAAGGTAAAATAAATAGATGCTAATTTAATGCCACTGAATTTATTAACATTCAGAAAATTTGAATGGTATTTGTTTAAACTGTACAACCCCTTTAAATTTATTCTTGGCCCTGGACTTCTCTCTTATTTAAGGATTATTTTCACAGAGACATTTTGCATAAAACATTCAGAAGTTCAATATATAGCAATATTGTATTGTCAATTATAATAATCGATCCGTTGAAAGGCTCCCTCATCTGGTATTTTTATCAGTCTCTGCAAGGAATTAAATTAAGGTATTTCTGAGAAGTTCGGTACTAGATATAAATATAGCTTTTGTGTCTTTCTTCCTCGTTCATCTCATGTGACTTCTGGTAGCTAAGAGTCAGAAGTATCATAAGTTTTCCATCTGAGAGATCAAGTCACTGAAGGGAAAAACAGTTAACAGAATTTTTTTTTTTTTTTTTTGCATAATAGTGGTAATGTTCAAGATTTCTGCTGTACTTCCTTCCTCATTGTCATTTTCTTATGAAAAAGTAAAGAGAAGTTACAGTAGGTGGTTGCTTCCCAAATTATTAAATGCTGGGTATACAAATGTGTAGTTGGCACTCCATGTGTACTGCAGTCTGTATTAACTGTAGCTATAACCCTCTTTTGGCAAAGACTGTGCAACTAAGATGGTGTCACTTTTACCTAGAATGTACTTTGCTTCAATTTACCGAGCACCAGACTTTTAAAAAAATATCAAGCTCAGTTTATTAAAATGAAACACTAAGCCTTTCCAGGTATGTGTTTGAAATACTATGTATCTGCCTATTTAATTAAGCTTCACATGAACCATATTCAAAGGACATAATAATAAAGAGGTCAGGAGTATCTCATCTGAATTAATGGCAATCCTGGCTGTCTCTCCGCCTCACGCCTAACCTTAAACATTTTCCAAGACACCTCTGACTCAGCACACTGTGTCTGAAACCACATAGCATATTTATTTTTAAAACACTTGTAAAAGTTTGCATTTTCCAGTCACCCTTGGGATGAAGGCTTGTAAAAATAAAGAGCACTTTCTTCCTTAAGATGAAGAATCCTTGAATAAGCAGAAAGAAGCCAAGATGCAGGTGATTTATTTAAGTCTGTGTCAATGATAATGATGTCATGGTTTCCAGCACACTGTGTCCACCCCATTGTGGGACAAAAGAATGTCAAGGACAATTCTAAACACAAAACTTTGATTGTGCTGAACCGGAAAGGCACAGTAAGAACTCCACTGTGCTCTTCAGTTCAAAACCTGCATCCTGCAGACAAACTACTGAAAGCAAGGGAGAAAGAGCAAAGGAGAGGGGCCTTATCTCAGAGTGAAGCTATGTGCTGAGGTATGATGGTAGACAGCCAGGCACCAGGGATAAAACACTACTAAATAAAACAGCACCAGAATTAGAATTATTGTCTATATTGTGTGTTTTGAACAATAAATAAGAAAAGTATTTTATCAGAAGAAAAGTGTGTTATCTAAGACTCAGGATAAACAATGAGTAGCTTTTTAAGACCAATTTCTTTTCATTAGACATCAAGGCACCACTTTTGGAACAATAAAAAAAAAAAAAAAAAAGAACAATAAATCACTACTGATCATTAGAAGTAGACAGGTAATAGCCCGATAACTTTCTTGGTCCAGATAGCCAAATGAGATTAGTGATTTACATTTTATTTAATTATTGTGACTCCAGAGTGGTAGTTTATTTACCATAAAGGTAAGAGCAAAGAACAGCCTGTTCATTTGTATGACAGGCACCATTAACTACAGGTGATAACAGGGTTTGTAATGCATTCATATGGATTATTGTATATTAAAACATTTAGAATTATGATCCATGACTGACACAAAAAGCTGCTGTGATCACAAACTACTGCAGCTTGACATTGGTGTTTTGGCTGTTTTTCAATTATTGATCTTAATTTTTTTAAATTAAACTTTTGAAAGAAGTTTGCAGCTGTACATTTGTTATATCGTTATTAATTATTCCTTTAAGGGTGGAAATTCTAGTAATTGGTCCTTACCCTTGATTTCTAGATATTAAAATTTAAAGCATCAGAACATTCGTTC
>NW_028327171.1:141356563-141359063 GCF_987537825.1 Furipterus horrens
GATGTACTGTTTTCTGGCTCAAAATAGACACTAATTTTACATCTGTCTCTGAGGCACAGCAAAAAGCCAACTAAAGAGCAGTAATAAATGTCCAAAAACAGCATCAGTATCCAAAACTCTCCCAGTAATCTTCAGAGGAATTAATTACAATTCTGTGTAACAGTTGCATTTGGCAAAATGCACCCATAATTATATACAGGTACTGTACTGTATTACAGAGAAATTTGCCATGTGATACATGTTTACATGATAATTGATGGATAAGATAAAACTATTTGCATATGAAGTGCATATGAATTATTGGCATGGCTCACCATTTTATGCGGAATCATATTAAAGTTTCATTTTCTCTAAAACTGTATGTGTAATATGGGGTTACCAAAGGGTATAAAGCTGATACTTAAATTTGCTTTATAGCAAATGGGCCTGGAAAGATATATCTGAATATGCATTACTAAAAACCTATATTTAAAAGGCTTCATAGTTTATCTATAATAAGCATTATTTTCACTTCACCAGATTGCAGTACATTAAATTCTTTCTATTCTTCCATCTAAGTAAACAATACTCTGAATTGTATCACTGTACTAATTAATTTTACAATCATATGCAAAACAAATAATGGTTTCTCTTCATTATCTATTGATATAATCCTTTTTTCTTCTTCAGATTTTTGTATTCTGGTGACATGTAATGGAATAGTAGAAAAATGTGACATTTTTATAATGTCTGTACCTGCTGGAAAACTTCAGCATTTGCAAAAATGGTCTATCATAGCATTTAAACATTGCTGATAATTAGCTTGACATTTGAAATACCAGAACTGTTGTTTTGAAGATGCCCTATACAATGTTACCTAACTAACCCCTTTTCATACTTATATACTCTCTCTACATTATTCTGTCAGTTATAGTACAAATAAGATATCAGTTGATAATGTATTAACATGCAAAAGAACTGATGTTAAGGAGCAATACTTCATCTTCACCAGAAGCAGAAGTTTTACTGATGTAAAAGAAAATTATATATGTAGATCAAACATAGTTAATTGTTAATATGGTGGTCAATAATGATTTCTTATAACTCAACTCAAGCTAAGTGTGCCAATAGTTAAGTCTTACAATGCTATCTTCAAACATTAATTAAATACCAGTTATATGGTAAGTCCAGAGGACACACAGATGTGCTATTCTCACCTCAGAAAGCTTACTATCTATTTGGAGAAATAGAGTCATAAAATTGTAGTGGTAGGCCCTGGCTGGTGTAGCTCAGTGGATTGAGTGTTGGCCTGTGAATCATAAGGCTACCAGTTTGATTCCTAGTCAGGACACATGCCTGGGTTGCAGGCCAGGTCCCCAATTGGGGGTGTGCGAGAGGCAACCGATTAATGTATCTCTCACACATCAATGTTTCTCTCCCTTCTGCCCTCCCATTCCCTCTCTCTGAAAAATAAATAAATAAGATCTTAAAAAAAAATTGTAGTGCTAGAAGGCACTTGAAGTCAACCTTTCACATATGACCAGGGAGGTAATACAGACACAAGGTCAAGTGACTTGTCTAGGGTCCTGCAGCCAGCTGGTAGCAAAAACAGAGCTAGAAGGCATGTCTTTCAGCAGACAAGAGCCACACAAAAGTATACATAGTACAAATCTCCAGTGAAGAATGCAATTTAAATTTAAACTCCAAATGGTCAAATAAGGGAATGAAAATCCCTGGGACTTTAGGGGATTCTCCTGTCCCAAAATGGAGATTGCCACTTAATTTTAAATTGTTTTGATGATTGTTACTTTCAAATATCCCCTTAATTTGAATTATAGAAGCCTACCAATTTGATCAGTTACCAGAATCTAACAATACACCCATGTTTCCTGCAATAGTTTGAAAACAATAGAAATAAAGAGGCAGAATTATGAGCTTGAAGACCTGTCTTCTTGTTCCAGGCCCAACATATAACCAGCTGTGTGGCCTTGGCCTTACCACTCAAGTAGACTTGGTACAAGTGGGCATAAATAATAAGGGATTCTGTATCTATGAGACTGGCACAGCAGCCTATGAAATTGTATGTGTGATGGCACTTTGTGAAGTGTAAAACACTGATAACTACTGAAATAATAAAACTGGGATTGTTACACCAGTATCTTCTTGTGTCTGCTGTTGTGATGAGTGGTAGAACTACAGATGAAAAGAGAAGATTTGAGTGCATGCCAGTCACAATTTTGGTGTTGTTTCTTCATTTAAAAATTGATTTGCAAAAGCTTCTTCAAGTAGGAGGCCCATGATGGGAGAAACTATGCTTGCTTTTTCAACTAATACGTGATATAGATATGTAACCACATTTTAAAAATATCTCTTCTGATAATATGGCTTGAAGTTTAAAAGAAGTCCTTTGAAATTTTCTGAGTCATTTGGTTTCCTAAATGTCTTATGCTTAGATGCTTGGAGATCATTTATATTTGAGCCAATGGATTAACTGCCTAGTTGCTTTCTTAGGATGTTTTTT
>NW_028327171.1:141364063-141366563 GCF_987537825.1 Furipterus horrens
ATATTGGTGGTGTAAATTGCAATCAAGGTCAATGAACTAGAGAGAATAACGTCACGATTAGGAGGTAAGAGAAAGAATAGTGGATGGATTGATGTCTTAACCTTCAGAATGTTTAAGTAATTGGGGCTTAGATGACATGGCATAGGTTGGGTCTTCTTGCAGTGGATTTCAACTAGACTTACGCTGTTTTTGCCACGCAAACAGCATGTAAACAAACAGTGCAGCAGTACGTTTGCATGAGCAGGATGATCCAGGCTTGGAACAAACTGATTATCACACACATGGCTCTGTTTGGACACCTCAACTCCTATCTGCAGTCTTGCTCCAAAAGTAGTTCAATGACCACCCTTCCCCTTCCTCTCTTACTTTTCTTTGTCCCCATTGTTTAGTGACAGGGAGAGCGAGAGAGAGAGAGAGACAGACAGACAGACAGACAGACAGACAGAAAGACAGACAGAAAGACAAAACAGGGAAGAGGAGAGAGAAATGAAAATGACATGATGCCTTCCTACAATACAATACTTAAACAATTTTTTTCCCCAGGCCCCTACTCTCCCTTCCTGCTGCCTTCATTTTCAGATCCTGGAATTTGCTGACCTTGGCCACTTGACGGCCTAGGCCTGCCTGGATGTGGCAAAAGTCAAATAGGCACAGTGCACTTCTAGGTTCATCTTAGTCACAAAAGGGCTTTCATTTTAGACCTCTGATTGGTTCAGTAATTTCCATGGACTTCTCTTCTCACTGAGAAGAGAGGGCCAATCATATACTTCTTTCTCATTTTACCTGAAGTAACATGTTACACAAATTAAACAATCATACCAGCACTCATTTGGGGGGCGGAGGGATGGGGAAACAAATTTTCACTTCCTGAGGTGATGAGGAAAATTCCTTAAACAGATAAAATGGCACTTATTTTTTCTAGTAAAGAAATAAGACTAAAATCTTTTCACCTCTTAATTCTCTTGGCAATAATTTACTGTCCTGTCTATGTGTTTTAGACATAAGGCACCTCTTTCTTGTTAGCTTCATTTTAGTCATCAAGATTATCTATTGACTGGCAGCTGCATGATCTATGACCCACACCCTAAAAAAGGGAGCAGTTTAAGAGCAACTATGAATTTTACCCATTCTCTGGCCACAGTTATCTTACGAAGTATTGATAACACGTTATCTTGCAGAGCAGAATAATACTGCACAAAATGATACTAAGATGTTTAAGACTCCTGCCTTACTAAAAGTTATTATTCAGAAGTTTACATAGTCTGCAAACACTTATCAGAAGCCCTGGGCAGAAAGAACAGAACCTCCATTTCATTAAGATACAGTGGAATGTTAGAGACTTAGGGCAGATAAAGGCCAGTCCTCAAAAGTTCAGAATCTTCCTTGATGATGGAACAAGTACATAAATTAAAATGGATGGATCTTATGTAAGTGAAGAGCTGAATATAGGTAATCTTACACTGATTGTAAAGTTTTATTAACACCTGCTTGTCTTAATTTATTACGGTGGAAAAATCACAAAGTCATTTCACAAATCACTTTGGTATTGAGCCCAAAGTGGCTGGACTGTTGTACATGTTTACATACATACTAGTGAAAAATGCAAACAATACCCAAATATTTAATTTGACTCTTAAAAAAATTAATTTTTGAACGGCAGGACTATCTGGAATCTGTATAATAAATCCATGGAACGGTTTTCATATTTTAACTCACTCAGGCAGGAAAAGAAAGCTATATATCATTATGCCCGCTCAACTTTCAAGCCAAGGAACACTGATATTGTTAAGACTTAGAAGAATAAGAGGCCATTCTTCAAATATTTTTTCACAAAACATATTAATCAGTACCCATTGGAATACCTAATTTAATAATTTTGAAAAAGGTAAAATATAGATTCAAAATATATAAGCTTATTCAAAATTCCAAATTGTTTGACAAAATATATCAAACTTACATTTCATAAAGATATTTTACTTTTTGTCTGTGATAATTTATTTTCCTTTACAAAGCATGCATATTTACAACCTTTATATCAACTTAAGTTTTTTTCTCAATCTGCACTTGCTTTTCCTGTGCACATACATTGCAAAGCATAGAAAGCATTTTGGTATAGTGAAATATAGTTGCAGTAGAAGTAATGACAAAGTTCCCATGTGTCGTCCCTTTTTTACTAGACTTTTCATATAGTAAAAATTTCATTATTTTTCAATTTTATTTAATTAACACACAAAGCATCCTGAAATGTTAATGTAATGCTTTATCAGTGTAGACATTTTTTAAAGCTTATATATTTTTTCAAATTTAGGTCCTTGGGGAAAAATAGACAGGCTAATGGCAACATGGAAACAGCATTATAGTTATAAAAAAATAGATAATTGAAATGAGACTTAAGAATGTATTTTAAAGAATATAGCTCGAAAATAAACCTTAAAAGAAAGAATTATCTTAAGTGGAACATATATAGTATTTCAAAATGTTTAGGGATATTTTGGCTTAA
>NW_028327171.1:141369063-141371563 GCF_987537825.1 Furipterus horrens
AATGCCACTCAACCATATACAAAATGACAAAAAGCCCCCCTCCTTTGGGGAAAAAAGGTAAATATGGACACTAGAACCAGAGAAATTACATAAGAACCCTACCTGCAGAGCAAATGCACTGTCATTCATAGGACTTTCTAGTTTAAGGAATCTCAGAATTATAATTACTGGTAGTTTTGCTGTTTCAGTGGTCTTAGTTTGTCAGAGAGTTTTCCATTTAATTTAAAAATAAATGTAAAACATATCCATGCTTTTGCTTTTCTGTCAAATGTGTTGCATCAAGTTTTCTTTCAGAGTAGGTAAGCTATGTGGGGATTCCCTGTACGTAGCAACATTTCCCTCCCTCCTCCCCTCCCTTCTTTGCTTGAAGTTAAATGCTCAAGTTCTAACTCTTAGAAGGGCAATTGAACTTGGGAGTCCCCAGTTGAGGGCTGGCCCGCCTATCTCAGAGCACACCTACACACTTGCCTGCGCTGGGTGGACAACAAAATGCCAGATGTTCACATGATGCTCTCAGAAGCTTTCACGCACCAGCTCCTTTCACTTTTCCAAACAGGCACTATGCCAAGAGCCAAAAAATACTGAGTTGCCCTTTTTTCCATCCCTTAGCTCCTCTTCTCCCTTTTGCTAACCTAGTAAGTAAATAATTTCGCTGCTTAGTTAACATGGAAAATATATCTATTTTGTTTTCAGGACTCTGTTTTCACAGAGTATGTTCCATGGATATCCTATCTTCAGTGAGGCTCTGGTTCTTTAGATCAATATTTATCGAGTGCCCAGTATTTTTTACTGTGGATTTTCCTAGACCCCAGGGAATTTTAATAATCAATAATTAATGTGCTCTCATTTTTGTCTTCTCTCAAATACTTCCTCACATGAGTTTGTTTGATAACTGCTAAGGGCATCACACCAAAGATTAAGTTTAATAACTGTAAATTTTAGGAAACTGATTTCAGAGTTTGAAAAAAGTTGTGTATTTTGGTGTTTTACAAGTTATCATCCTTCTCTAAATGCCACATCCTAGGTTCTTCAGGCCCCCGTTTTGTTTTACATGCAAGTATTTCTCTGGCTGCTAAACACCTGGTTGGTAATGGCCTTAACCTTACAGATAAGGGGGTTCTGACAGTGTCGGCTTCCCTTGCTCTGTGCTCTGGTAGCAGTGGCATTATGACTGGGTTAATTAAGCAGCGTATGAAAAAGTGGAGAAAATTTACCTAACTGGTTCTTCTTTGCCAGCCTACAAAATATATTATGACATTTATTATGTCTAACAAACACATATTCTTCCTTTGATCACCACATTTTGTTTATGGCCATCAAATATGCCCTTCATTTATTTTTTATTATTCCTTCTATGCCTCTAAGTTATACCCATCTTGTTTATTCTTCATGATAGTAAACTTTTGACTAGAAAAGAACACATTTTCTCACAACTTTCTAGATTCTTCTCCCCATCTATGTTAAAGAGAAGCTAATGAGCCATAAAAATGCACCAGAACACATGGACACGCTAAGGCCATTTTATCCCTTGAAGCACAGTGACCTTTAACTAGTAACTGAGTAAGGGATTCCAGGTTTACGTGCCCTTCTGATGGGCCCATTTGGCCTCCCTAATGGGCCAATTCCAAAAAGGAAGTGCAAACAGAAGAAACAGCCTTGTCCTAGGAGCCAGGAAAACTCGGCAATGTGAATACTCCTACCTCTTACGCATTTCATTTTTCTGTAGGCTCTGGGGTCAGGCTGCTTAAATTTGAATTTTAGTTCCTTTACTGATTCCCATGTGGCTTTTGGCAAGATATTTAACCTGCCTCAGAGTCTTCCTCTCTTGAATGGGGGCTAATGATAGTATCTATTGTGAAGATTTAGATCAGTCCAATCATGTAAAGCACCTAGAGCTTGGCATATAGTAAGTGCTTAATAGATGCTAAGTTTTATTGTTGTTATTGTTACCATTTGCTCACTTCAGGGGCAGTTTTAGGTGTGCAACAGTAGGTTCTGTATATTTTTCTTGTATTATAATTGTGTGACTGGATCCTATACCTTGCAGCAGTCACACTGAGCCAGTAAGATTTTATTCTTTCTCTATATCTAAGTTTGGCAAAGGACAATGGAGCGCACTGAAAGGTCATAACACTGAAACATGAAATGTAAAATTTAGGAGTTTGGAGGTGTGTAGAAAGGGCCATCCCAGACACTAAACTAGGTGCAGGTTCAGTCCTGCCACCCTATAATAAGGCAGGCAGCACAATTCCCTTTTGCAGACGCAGCAGCTAAGGGTTCACGATGATAAGAGACTTATTGAAAGTTCATGCAGCTAAGTGGTAAAATTGAGTTTTCCATGTTTCATCTGTCTGAACACAAAATGCAACATCTCTCTGAATGCCGCATCACACTTTTTGAAGCTTTTGCACACAAGGTGCATGCTAAGAAGAGATTTTATGGTTTTTGACATTTATGTTGCACACATTCAAAAGTGATAAAAATAGACTCCATGCTGCTG